>NC_030438.2:160000-460000 GCF_001660625.3 Ictalurus punctatus | reverse complement strand
AATGGCAGTAACATCTTTCAGCAGGATAATGTGCCCTGCCACACTGCAAAATTGTTCAGAAATGGTTTGAGAAACCAAGGTGTTGGTTCAAGGTGTTGACTTGGCCTCCAAATTTCCCATATCGCAAGCCGATCGAACATCTGTGGTAAGTGCTGGACAAAGAGGTCTGATCCATGGAGGCCCCACCTCGCAATTTACAGGATTTAAAGGATTTATTGCTGAAGTCTTAGTGCCAGATACAATAGGCACAACTTCAGAGGTCTTGTGGAGTACATGTCTTGACAGGTCAAAGCTGTTTTGGCAGCACGTGGGGGATCTGGACAATATTAGTCAGGTGGTTTTAATGTTATGGCTGATCATCTTTAAAATGTATCTTAACAATGTTTTATTTTCTAGCTTATTTTTTCTATAAACTTATTTTATTAGCATAGTAACCTGTTTTAGTGTGTGATCTGTATGTGTTGTAATAGACTTTTTAACAGAATTTAATGTAAGCAGCAGGTGGATGTGGAGAATCACTAGTCATCCTCCACATGCACTGGCATGTTACTCACAGTTCATAAACAAAAGACAGGCTGTTCAGACATGCCATGCACATTATTTCATTTTTATTAATGTCTTACAAACATTTGTTGTGGTTTGTTACAAACAAATTATTCAGATTTTGAATTCCATATGGTAGTGCTATGCACCATGACTTCATACACCCTAATTCCCCTTTGCTTGGATTTTTTCGCAGGTAGGGGATTCCTGCTTAGTCCGTATGATCATCTTGGCTAACTTTGTCATCTAAACTCTCCTATTTAGTCTACATTATACAGGTGGATAATGTATTTACAAGCATAAAAAGACAAGAAATGTGTTAAAATATTTTCAAACATTTGTGCTTTTTTTTTTTTAGATGTTAGATTTACAGCCAACACCTCACCTGTACCAGAATCATTTGTGATTACTGAGTTGTACGTGAAGTTGTAGGTTTCTTGCTGAATTTTGACCACCTGTTTGTACACCTGTTTTGTAATAATGCCTTATAAAAGACTGGCAGTGTTCCTAGGCACTAATCATCACCCCCCCCAACCCCCACCCACCCCTGTAATTTCCTCAGGAAATGTATCATAAAACTTTTAAAACAATAACAGAACACAAACGGTACCTATTTCCTACAGAATGACTTATAAAACTGTACATACGCATATACACATATCTTTTTTGCAAAGAAAATTGCCAGATTACCTCCACATTGTATCAAATTCCTTCACAGGCAAATCAGAACAGATGCACTTAAAATTTATTTGTAATATGAAAACCTTGGTGACCATGGTTGTGAAGTAATACACAACTTGCATTTTAAAAGAAAGGACATTATTACTTTGAGATATTTGATAAAACCAGAAATGGGTTAATACTTTTACTACTACTACTACTACTACTACTACTACTACTACTAACGATAATAATAATAGTAATTATAATGATAATAATAATAATAATAATAATAATAATAATACTTTATTGGCATATTTTATCCATCATATTAAAATTTATCCTCTTTGGGAAAAAAACATGTGGGCAAATTTCAACATCTTAGTTGTTCTTTTTCATAATGCACTCAGTTTGTTGTAAGCACCAGTAATTAGACCACAATATTCAAGGTGTAAAAAATAAAATAAAATAAAATTGGGAAAAGTCTTTATACATGTATGCAATCATGGTAAATGAAGTAGTATATTTATTCATATGAGGCTCTGGTCCACAATTGTCTAATACAATGGTCCCTCATATATGTAGTCTATGCCATGTTTGAAAAATATGTCAAGCATAATACAAGGCCAGGAAAATAATGTCAATACTACCAATGCAAGACATACAACATAATTAAAATGTTAATATAGGTAATTGCAACACTAGGACCTTTTAAATGGAACATTTAACCTGTCTTTACCTCATGACAAGTCTTTCTTTAGTAATTGAGATATATTCTACTTGCATAAAAAGGCAATGAACATGCATGTCTATGAACATTTTATAACAAAATGCAAAACAGCAATAATACACAGAATACTGTGGGATAATTTTATAAATGTAAAATTTATATCCAGAATTAATTTATATATTTCTTGTAAAGCTGCTTTGTGACACTGTCCATTGTTTAAAGCACTATACACACACAATTTAATTGAATTGAATACTGTTTAAAGAGGTGAGATGCTGTTGTCACCTTAAAGAAATATGAAACTGGATTTTGTATATTCAATTATTCCACAAATGGAATGATTTTATATATTTATATACTTACACTATATTTATATGGTTTCTCCAATCCCCATCTTTAGGAGGCTAAGACATATAAAGATAGCAGATCTATGCTTGTTTTAACTCCCCCTAACAAATTACACTAACAAATATAAATCAAAGATTTTCTCCTCCTAATCCATATTTTAAAAATTACTTCAGTAAATTATTTGTTTTCCCCATTCTCATCAATTGGAGGATTATAAAACCTACTGCATAATGGCAAGAAACTTGCTCTCTTCTGCAAGGGTAGTCAGAAATGAGCTCATGTCTCCAATGGCCATGTTGGTTGTACCAAGAGGCAAGCTATGAAGTACAGCTGAGAGGTTTGGAGTTGTAAGACAAGAGGAAGTCTGTGATAAATCATGCACAACACTAGGACTGATGACATCAGAAACCAAACTGCCCTGGTCAAGGCTATCGTCCAGGATGGAGAAAAAATGTATGCCGACATCCCGAACACTGCCATCTGGGCTGCTCTCTACTGTGCTGGTCACCTGATCTGCCCCAGGTGACAGAACATCCTCCAAGGATTCACATGATATCCCAGTCTCAATTTTAAATGATTCCATTTGGCAGTGTTGAGCTCTGAAGATTGAAGACTTAGCTGGGTCAAACCACTGCTCAAAGATCTGCTGTTGCTGCATTGAAGAGCATGAGTTTGGTTGAAGCTGATCTTCTATTTCTAGTTTTAGTCCTGAAACATGATTAGCAAGTGAGCGGTTACTGATATTTCCTTTTGTAAAACTTTTGTAGGACTGTGCATTATGACTGCCGATTATCTGTTGGGTGGAATATTGTTGTGGTTGAGAGGGGTCTTGGTCCACATGCTGGCTAGCTGGCTGAAGAGAGAGTACAGAGATGTGGGATGTACTGGGCTTTACTGTTCCTTGCTGGAGTAAGTTTCCACTTGTTTGACATGGAATTTCATGGCTCTGTTGAAGCTGTTGTGTTTGTGGCTGAGTTTGTGGCTGAGTGGCTTGATGAACACTACTTGGTTGGATGAGGCCCAGCGCATTCTGACAGTTTTGCTGACCAAAGTTATATGTGCTTGAGCTTGTGCCATTACAGTTCCGTTGTGTAGTCTCCACTGACACACCCTGGCTCATTCTGCAAGATCGATGTTGGCTTGGATTTGATCCTTGCCTGTGCTGATTTGGGTAAATGTGTCCATCGGTCAGTTCAGTTATTTGTTGAACACTACCCCTCTGATTAGGATGTCGCTGGTCTGTAAAGTATGAAGGGAGCTGCTGTTGTACAATCATATTTTCAAAGTGACCAAATGGAAGGCCTACTGTATTAATATGGTTTGGCCACTGCTCACACCTCCATGGCTCCCAAGGAGACGAAAAATCCGTACTTCCTGAGCTTACCTCATTCCATTGGATTGGCAGGCTATCTTTCCTAGGATTTTGTGCTTCTTGTGCCCCATGGTCCTGTGAAGGATTCTGGACTTTCTGCACCTCCTTACTATTCTGGGTAAAATCATTTCTGTGAAATTGGGAATTTATGCCATTTTGCTGGCTGCAGGGAGCTTTATGGTCCCCAAGAAGACAACCATCATCCTTAAATAAGAGCGCCCCATCATGCTCAATGGCTAAAGCTTCAAGTGCTGATTGTTCCATGATGCTAGGAGGGAAAGGGGAGAGCTGGCCACTCTGGATAATGTCCACTAAGTTGGTGTCATTTTGGTGGTTTGTACTTTTACCAACACCACTTGAGACATTATTACCAACCAGAGGGGGTAATTGGTCCATGTTATTTTGGCTGCCAAAACGCTGTATCTGGGGATTTCCAGTGTTATTTTGGTCTCTTGGCATTAGAGGGTCACTTGCTCTTCTGTTACTATTGCCTGGGCCTTCCCCTGGATACAATCTCCTCCATCTGTACCTAATGTGACTGCTTTGTCCATGAGAACTACCATCACTACTGCAACGAGGTCTGAATAGTGATGGCAATGGGAGCTGGTTTGTGCCTTTCACATCCCTGGCCATAGTCATTTGAATTTTATAGCTCACTTGTTCCAGTTTAGGCAAAGGTGTTGGAGGGGGCCCACCTGTTGCAGCTGCATATGTGGCTTTGAGATGATAATGCTGTGCTGGTGTTAGGTTCAACACACCTCTTGATCCCATCCCACCTCCTCCCACACCTCCACTTCGACTACCCCAGCTTCTTCCAAGCACTACCCCACCAGAACCACCACCTCCACCACATTGGCTAGCATCACTGGAGCGACGAGAGGCATCAGTGGAAATGGGGTCATAGGAGTCAGTAGCACTGAGGTTGTGTAGCTGTCTTTGCTGGCTGTGCTCAGACCGTGAGGCTTGGCTGGAGCGGCGGCTTGAGAAGCAGGGAGAGATGCCAGATGAACGACGGCTGCTACTTAGGTAGGCTGAGCTGGTGGCACTGCCACTGCTGTCACGGCGATCCCGTAGGAGGCTCAGCATTGTCAGCTCTGTGCTGGATGGCTCGGGATGCAAAGGAGGCTGAGGCACTGGTGCACCCCCACAAGTACTCCTGACTGTACACAAGCCTAGAGTTCAGAGAAACATAGCCATGTAAAGAAAAGTAGCAATTGTCAGCATTACTCAGTATTACATTTACCAAAGATCTCTCCCATGTCTTATTTACAAAAACACCATTAAAAATTTAAAATAAAAGAGTAAACTGTAAAGAGTTCACAGGACAGAGTTCACAGATTTTCTCAGGACTCTTTTTTTCTCCCAATGATCCACAATCATTTTAATCTGACATGACGAATAAGGATTCTTGGTTAGTATTAGAAAAAAAACACACAGTGTGTGAACTGAGACAAAGTCGTACCTTTCATTGTCAGGGAGGGCAGACTGTGGCCTTTAGAGGGTGCTGTGGGTGACAGATGTCCCAGCCTTGATGTCCCTCCATTCACCTGCCTAAGCCTTTCCATCTTAACCTGTTCCATCCAGCGCAAGGGCTGCCCAAGACTCCTGCAGGGCTGTAGGGCTACAGTAGCTGCCGTGGCTGTAGCAGTGGATACAGTAGAGACCATTATGGGAGACTCCTCCTCTACTACCTCAGTGTCCTTCTCTTCATCCTCCACTTCAAACTCCTGGTCCTCCACCACCTCCTCCCCGACAAGGCCAATAGTGTTCACAGCAAGCTGGACTCCACGGCTGAGATGGGAGCTGGTGGGGGACTGGCCACTGCTGCATGAAGACTGACTGCCAGGGCTTGGCTGAGACGTCTGAGAGACAAGATATACAGGTGCATCTCAGAAAATTAGAACATCATGGAAAATTTTATTTTATTTTTCTGTAATTTAATTGGAAAAAGTGGTTTGAATTAAATTACAGAAAAAAATTAACTTTTCCATGATATTGAAATTTTTTTAGATGAACCTGTACATGAATAAATTAAATGTGGCAAGCACATGTAACAGTTAAACCATGATCAAATAAAAGCTCCCCCTCTGAAAAAACAAAGCACGAAAACTTATTAAAACTACAGTGATGAATGGCTTTTTACATGGCACATGGAATGGATAAAGGCCCTAACCTTTTAAATTTAATTTTCTACACCTATTACATCTTTTGGTCAGATCTGACTTAGAGTTAACTGTGCACTCACACCAGTCAGTGATTTTTAGCAACAGAGAAAGTTTCATTGACTGGCTTAGAAGCAGTGAATAGGAACAAATATATGGAACCAAAAAAACAGGGGGAAAAAGAAACATATAAAGAAACTCCTATTAGCAGTCACCAAACTGCCTCACTTCTCATTTGTAAAAAGTTAAACTTGCTCAACTTTTGCTTCGGTAAGGTTACTTCGCTTACTGTCACTGGAAATCTCTCTTTGAAAATGAATGACTTCTGGCCACTTTGTTGCACCCTGCAGGTGTGATCAGAGAGAACATGTAGGGTATACATTTGAGTAATTAATTCTGGTGACTTGTCTACTAAAGGTTATGATGCTGAACTCTATAATGACTCCACATAGAGATGGGTGAAATAATTTTTTGGTTAAACTGATGACCTCTAACTTGTGAGGACAATATGATATATGGCAGGAAGAGCAGAGCTCTGATTCAAGGATATCAATGTTGATAGTTCACCAAATCTCACCTGATCACCCACTGTCCTTAGAAAAAGGGCAAGTAACGTGTGAAGCATTGGATGAAAAAGACAGTTAGTTATTATACAGGCCATGCAGAGCAAAGCTAGCATAGATGTAAAATAAATAATAAGGCTGAGTTATGAGAGCAAGCAGGGAAGTAGGAAAGGGTAAAATATGTCAAACACAATATCAGATCTAAATTAAGAAACCGTTAGTGTAAAAAGGTCAGTAAAGGAAGTAAAAAGGTACGTATATGTATGCTTGTTAATGTCAGATTATTTTATTTTAGAAATAAGAGTATACAATTATTTTATTAAGAGCATATGAAATGATTTGAGTGTGAAAAGGGGCTCACCATCGGCTTCTCTGTCTTGATTGACTTGACTTGCAGACATTCATCTTGCTTTGAGGTAGCATGGTTATACTCCCTTTGGTCTGGAAATGCTTCAAAGGGGCATTGCAATTTTGACGACCTGCCCTGTCCATTGGCTCCAGGTTCACGGGGATGGGCCGGGGGTCGGGGGAAAACATCTCCACGCTGTTTCTTAGTGACATGGGCTTCAGGACCATGAACGGTTTTTACATGTTTGCGCAGAGAGCTCGGATCAGTGTAGCGTTTGGTGCAGCCTGGTATCTTGCATACATAGGGTTTCTGAGAAACATTGTGAGAATGAGTGATAGTCAAAAAACAAACTTTTTTTCATTAATTGAAATGGCAGGTTAAAAATCCAATCAGGAGCTGATATATTTTGCAGATCCATATTTTAGGACTTACTAAACCAGAGGCCAGGAAGCTTTTCAGCTGGAAGAGCCATAAAAAAAGCTATGATTTTCTTTAAAGAGCCAGAGAAAAGTTTTTTTTTTTTTGTTTTTTTTTTACATTTTTATATATGTATTCTCTTATTTTAGTCATTATTTTTACTATTATTGCATAATTATTGCATAAATAATTGCATAATTATAAAAATTGGTAATATAATAAAGGCCATTTCACATTTTGCATGTTCTTGACCTAACAGCCTGCACTTCACCTAATAGGCCTGTAGGTGGCACTTGGACTTCATTTAACCAACTATGATAGTTTCATAAAATGGTAAATCAATACAAGGTACAGTAAGTAAGTAAGAGTAAATTGAACACTACTTACCATTAATGCAATTTCCAAATACGCAAATTTCTCTGTCTGTTTGGACTGGAAAGAACAATACTCGTCGTCTTTTTTTTTCTTTAAGCCATTTCATCTTTGTTAAAGAAAACTGAAAAGCTATGTACTTTTCAGCCGATTTATGAATTAGACCTGAAAATTACCACACTGCTCAACACTGTCTAATGAAATTTGAGATTGTTGTGCTACATCACAATTGGTTGGTGTATACATGACAAATGGGCATTGATTATGAACTATGTAATATTTAAAAATAAGTAATATGTAGAGTTTTAATTGAATTGACACACTAGCTTTCGTGATGGTTTTTATTTATTTTTTCCCGCAGTTGACTAATCACTAAAATAGCCATATATGGCTTGTGAGACATAGGTTCCCGACCCCTGTACTAGTAAGTGCTTAGTACACTAAATAAACCATGCAACTTGTATGTCTTATAATGCTTTGAATTAGTAAACTTAGGGTAGCTCGAGTCCTGACTGGGGCTTAAATATAAAAATACCTTTTGGATAATTTATAAAATAAGTTTATTTAAATCCTCATTGCTTTAAAACTAAATTGCATCTTCCTTCAGTAACTGCTTAATAGTTCTGTTTTACTGAGCCAGAATAGGCTAAAAGAGGTAGTGTGTATATACCTCATTGGAGTGAGTTCGATTCTGATGTTTGGCACGGTCTGATGCATTCGAGAAGGCCTTGTTGCAGCCCTCATGTTCACACACATAGGGTTTCTCTCCTGTGTGAGAGCGCAAGTGTGTCTTCAAGTTCTCCAATCTAGAATAGGCCTTGGAACAGCCCTCAAACTGCACATGATAAGAGAAAAAAGGGCAGATACAAATCACAAACCTCACTTACTCACTGTGATATACAGCTGCTATGCTACAAATCAAAGCTTGAGATGTTACAGTCATATAATTATTAGAACATTTTATTTAATGGTCTTTTAAAGGATCCTTTTTAACAGAAGCATATGCTGGGTAATGTAGTTTCTCACCGTGCACTTGTGTGGTTTCTCGCCTGTATGCCTGCGCATATGTACCACCAGCATGTACTGGGCCTTGAAGGGCTTCTGTTCTCGAGAGCACTCCTCCCATCGACATACAAACTCCTTCTTCTCCCCATGGATATGGTCATTATTTATATGCTTTGTGAGAGATAAGGAGGTTAAAGGTCAATGTTTTGATCTGAGAGGCAGTCGTAGCCATTGAAGGTGTGATGCAGGATGCTGTGATCCAACTACAGAACATATCACTAATTAAACACTATATTACTTTTATAAAATTATTTTTTTCACTGTTGAAAAAAAAACCCTTATCCATACAGGCTATCAATAGAATGAATATATATAAATAAGATTCTGGAGGGAAATGTTGTTAGCAGCAGAGCAAGTTTCAATGACTGGCTTAGAAACCATGAGTAGGAACAAAAACTAGTCAGAGGGAAAAAAACACATAACTTTGTTCAACTTTTGCTTTGCAAGGGCTACTTAAAGTCACTGGACATCTATGGCTCTCTTTGAAAATGAATGACTTCTGGCCAAGTTGTTGCATTGTGTCCCTGCAGGTGTGAGAGCAGGGTGAAGTTAATTCTGGGGACTTGTCTATCAAGGAGCTGCAAAAACTTCCTCATGAAGTATTAGAACAGCGAGGCCTATTCTTTTGTTTTTACTATATACTAAAGACATTTGAGATCAAAAGAATGATAGATCAGAATTTCATCTTTAATTATATTTACATCTAGATGTGTCAAACAACTCAGAACATGGCACCTGTGTTCAAAAATATTGGAACATGTGACTGACAGGCATAGCCAATACAACAATTTGGAATGTGGTGAAAAATAACGTAACCACTAGTGTGGTAACAACCAAACATTGAACAGGTCAGCCAAGGAAAACAACAGCAGTCAATAAAAGAAACAATGTGAGGGCTGTGAAGAAAAGCCCAAAAACAACAGTCAGTGATATCGCCAACAACCGCCAAAGGGCAGGGGTGAAGGTATTACAAGTGTGGAATTCGCAAAGAAATATAGATGAGCCACAAAAGTTCTGGAACAAAGATTACACTCTGCCAAAGAAACTGAAGGTTCAAAATGTTGAGAAAGAAATTAACATCCTTTGATCCAAAACGTACGAGCTTATTAGTCAAGCATGGTGGAGGTAGCATCATGGTGTGGGCTTGCATGGCTGCTTCTGAAATGTTCTCACTAATCTTTATTGATGATGTAACTCATGATGGCATCATTCAGCAGAATGAATTTAGAAGTTTAGATAAACATTCCAATTTAAAGAGAAATGCATCTAATCTAAATAGGAGGAACATCATTCAGCAAGACCCAAAACACACTGCCAATCAGAGCTGGTGTAACTCGTTACAAAGTAACATGTTACTGTATTCTAATAACTTTTCTTATAACGGAGAAATGTAACATTACATTTTAAATTTATGTAATTTGATTATAGTTACTGATGTCAATAAAATTGTTACTTACATTACAAATTTATTGTAAAGAAAGCAATAGTTGGTAAATTTCATTTATAAAATAAATCACGTTTTGCCCCGAAGATTTTTTGTTTAGCTCCAAATAATTCTCCACTTGGAGCGGTTTGTCACTACGTAACTGAACGTCAGTAAAATCTTCAGTGAATGGAGGCGAGACCAATCAAACAGGGTTAAAATACGTGGAAATACTTGTGTGTTATTGGCTGACAGTTCTCAATTCTGCCAAATGCTAGCTCACACAGTCAGTGTGAGGAAGAAGGGATATACGCCAATTTATTTATTTGTTTGTTTATTTATTTATTTATTTTTAAACCAGTAAAGGGGTTGAAATGGAAACAGTAACATCCTCTGATAGTGAGCAGGAAAATAAGGTGTGTAAATGTCTATATGAGTTCCACTTTAGGTGAACATGATATGAGCAGAGCATAAGGGAAGATAATATACTTTGCAACCCAGACAATGATAGCTTTGTTGTGCCTCCCCTTGGCTAGTGACACCAAACGAGCCTAGTTAGAAAAGTTTTATATTTTATCGGTCTGGTAGTCCTACAAACAGTGACAACACCTGAAGTATGTTTTATGATAAAACTTTTTCTGATCATGTCAAACATTGATGCACGCTAAATTTACTGAAAGAACTAAATGTTTCACTTTGTAGTGTATTTTTGTAGGTTTGATAGGTTTTGAAAGTAAAGTGAAACTAAAGTTATTAGTAATCAGAATACTTTTTACATGCAGTAATCAGTAATGTAATCAGATTACAATTTTAAAGTAGTAATTAGTAATCTGTAGTGGATCACATTTTTTGAGTAACTTACCCAACACTGCTGCCAACACAACAAGGGAGTTCATCAGGGGAAAAAATTGTTGTAGACTGGCCAAATCAATCATCAGACCGTAACCCTAACAACAACTGAAAGAAGCCAGGAATAACATCACAAAAGAAGAATGCAACAGTTTGGTGATGTCAGTGGATCTCTGCCTTGATGCAGTTATTGCAAGCAAGGGATATGCACCCACATAAAGTGTTATAGTCTTAAAGTAAATAGGTTCCAATACTTTTGCTCACCTAAAAATTGGGTGGTCTGCCACAAAAGGTGCCATGTTCTAAGTTGCTTAACACATCTACATGTAAATATCAGGAAATGAAAGCTGAAATTATAATCTATCCTCTCATATTCATCTTTTGATTTTAAACCCAAATGTCTTCTGTGTAAAAAACAACAAATTAATTGGCCTTGCCATTCCAAGACTTTTGGAATGGACTGTATCATTGTGAGATTTAAGCTGAACTGAAGAATAAAGCTCAGTTTAGGTGGTCACTACCTAGCCATCTGTGACAACAGTGCTCAGATTTTCTATACTGCTTTTTCTGTTTCTTTCTTTCTCTGTTCCACCTCAAGTAATTCTCTTACTCAATCAATTTTCTGATTGTTGATTCCTTCATTTGTCTGTTTTCAGTCAGTCTTTCAGGTGGGTTTTATAATGTTGCGTTTAGATGCCGTGTCCAATTTAAGCAAGATTTCAAATAAAATCCTGTTGCCTCCTATCACAATTGTCTGCCTTTCCAAGAGAAGCACTGACAGCTGTGTTGCCTGCCAACTTCCAATCAGACTTAGATTGGGGCAAGGGGGAGGGAAAGAATGTAAGGGTGAGAAATCTTTGTTTTTTTTCATTGGCCATTTCAGAAGTGCTTTGCATTTCTTACCAGAAACAAAAGCAATACAATGATCATAGTCAACCTGGGTAGCAAAAAGAAAAGAACAGGAAACAGAAAAACAGGGAGAGTAAAAATATCTCTGAATCGATTCCCTTACATACAGAGCAGGATAGGGGACAGAGGCGAGTGACAGTGAAAACGTAAACATGAGAGAGAGGGATTCAGAAAAAAATGAGTGAAAGGTGCTGGCAGAGATAGAGAGGGGAGTTGCTGCTATAGACAGAGAGAGGAGCTCATCCTCTATTCTTCTTCATGACATGAAGGCAACTGGTGTCACTAGCTTCTCTGTCATCTTCCTACCATCTGCCCAAACTTTCCTAGAGTTTGGATAGTGCTGCAGGAGTGTGTTATTGGTTTGTGTGTGAGAAAGAATGACTGTGAGGTGGTAGACTGTCATTCAAACCTGACCCCTGTTTCACACCCTGGCCCTGATTCTGTTTACTGGCCTTGTTTTACCCCATGTCTCTACAAAGACCATCAGATTTTAATTTAACTTTATCCTCCTAACACAGGACAACTTTATCCTCCTAACTAGGGTTAGGGTTAGGGTGTTTAGGGTTAGGGTTCATAGTCAGTGAATAGTCATATTCACTGACTATTTTTTAATAAAATGTTGACCATCTCAGAAAGTGCACAGGCAAAGATACATCCAAAGCATTCTTTCCATAATATATTATGAATTTGAGCAGCAAATGAAAAGAATCTGAATAATCAGGGAGCGAGAAAGATGACATGAGGTCCTGAGTACAAACTACTTTTACTGGAAAGGTAGTTCATGTATGTAGGCCCCCTCTGGGATCCAGGAAATTGTGACATGATGGATTATGCAAATGAGCTTTTAGAATTTTTTGGACAATCTTAAGCAATGACACAGTATACCAGATTTTACAAAAGAGGATTTACATTTCTTATATGTATCACAAAGGCTCCTTGCTTTTCTGGAGTGTCCTAAAGATTTCTCATTCCTCCAGCAAAATAATTCTAAATCTTGTTAGGTAATATGAGGTGATCCAGTCAAGAACTACTATTAACCACTGGTAATACACTTACGTCAGATAATCTAGGAGCCTGATGGCTACCAAACAGTGAATAATCATAGCATGGACCAAGGGACTTTTTCAGCTATTTCCTTATAATGTGGTATTAATAATAAATGAAACATAATCAAGAAAGCGGCTGAAATGAGAAAACTTAAGTACCTGAATTGTAATGTCTTATATGAAACTACTCATTGCTCTCAATAAAGTTATAACATATTAATTTGGACAAATCAACATCATAACAGTTTTGTATTGTATCAGTTTCTGGAATTGTCACCTATATATATATATATATATATATATATATATATATATATATATATATATATATATATATATATACAATTTTCTGTGATAGTATGCGATCAATAACGTTTATACTATTAGCAAAAACCTAAAAAGTAATGGTCTTTGAATTACAATTGGAATGTTTGAAGTTTGGAGACTCACTGTGTAAAGACTGTTGTCACTTCACTTCCTTCCTCATCTCCCTCATCCCTCTCCCTCCCTGTTCCTTGCACTGAGTGGAACTCCCTGTGGTATATGATCTGCCTGATGTGGCATTGGCACTCAATAACCGCAACAGAGACAGTGAGAGGGAAACAGAGAGAGGAGGAGACTATAGCATGTCCCTTAACACTCACTTGTACAAATGAGCCTGATGCTGTCATCTGTGATGCATGACGTTACTACAGTGATTGTGGGATGAGCGAAGAGGGGAGAAAAAGGAGGGAGGAATGGAAAAGGGTGTGACACTAATACTCTAATGGCCAGATATGGCTATTACTCCTCATGTTTCGCCCCTGATATATATATATATATATATATAGCAATGCCTAAATATTTGTGCAAATGACCATGTGGTTAAATGATCCACAGAATTCCATATTTAAAAAGTAATGTTACACTCTTTACACCCAGATCCAAATTCTTTAATACAAATGAACTAGAAATGCTTTATCATGCTTAAGAAAGTACATCAAATACATATAGTAACTGTTTTATTCTGGTTAGGGACACTGGGAAAAAATGTGAAACTACATATACACAGTAACCTGAGGCATTAAGCCAAGCTCAATATCAAATTTGGGGATGCTGCAGCACCATACTGACTTTTTAAAGTATCAAAAATATTTTCCCCAGTTTTTCCTCCCCAATTTGGGCACCTATGCTCGACATTTAGACATTCTGACCTGAGTAGAATATAAGGGCTAATGCTGTATTCCTTAAATTAAGTTTGTATAAACTGCTAAATGTACAGTATGATCAATTTACAGTTACACATAAAAGGACATAAGATGATCAAAACAACATAATGAGGCTCATATACAAACCTAAAGCAAGAAAAACGCACTGAATACCCTCATTACTGAGCCAGTTTGTAGCTCTTAAATTTATATTGTCTGCTTTTCATCCTTTTTACTGAGCTGTGGCCTGCCCCATTAAAATGCAGCCACGCATGAAAAGAGCCTGTTTACAAGGCTATTTCCCAGAAGCGAGGCAACTCCAACAGCATTCAGTTTTATCAGTCACACTAATAAATCATACACTCCTTTTGCATGTCAATCACTGAAGCGTTCTGTGTGAAAAGAGCAGAAAAAGAGGCTAAATGGGAATGAGGGAGAGGGATGAGGGAGAGAAAGAGAAGGAAGAGGAGGAGGGTGGGGTGCAATTGGCATGTGTAATTCTGCTTTGCCTTTTCATCTTTGTGTAAGATACTCCCAACTGATAAAGCGGCTAATCCTGAAGCTGATCAAAAAAGGGGGGAAATCCACATTTAACCAATTAAAGGCTCCCTGCACCAGCCAGAGGGTATATTAAGGGAGAAAAGAGGTCTGCATACCCCCCTGCACACCCCCCCCAGCCTTTCTTTATCTCCCAAGCACAAACAGGAGCAAAAAGAAACTATTCCCCCTCTACAACCACACACACACACACACACCTAAACATTTTGTTAATATTTTATTTTCCCTCTCTAATGTTTTATTTTCCCTTTGATGTTAAAGAATCTACTACTAAAACTGTTGGGACTCAGTTAGAAAAAAAAAAAAAGACATTTATACTGTGTATTTTAAAACTGTCTTCAATTATATGCTATTAAGATATGCTTTTTTTATTTGCCACATCACACAGTCTTACACAGAACTACACCACGGTTCATTCACTGAGGAAAATGCTTGGGAAGAACTGTACACTTAATGATAATAAATAAATATTCTACATGTTCTTCTCATGTCTACTTTAATGTGTGCTAAACATAGACATCTTATTTTGATGTCATTATATTATTAACTCTCATTTAACTCCCTTGTCACAAGTCAATGAATGGGGAAATGGCAGTATAGCCAGAGGGTACATGATTTTTGGTGGAAATCACAACCAAATAGTATGCCAATTATTATGTTTATTATTGAAATTTTATACTTATTATCCCGTTTGACTGGTAATTTGATTTGAATGGCTTTAATCCAAACCTCAATAACTCAATAAACTCAAATATCTCAGTAAAAATGTTTTAGGTCTATAAGTTATGTGAACCTAATGTGTTCTGTCAGAGGAAAATTCAGAAATAGAAAGCTCCATGGCTTCAATAAATAAGTATCCGAAATATTATTGTACACATTTAAATGCTACGCCTAATATTTGAATAGTTGGATTATGTTTGGAGGGGAAATTTATTTTACAGTTACTGGGGTCCTTGGCTGCAAAAACGTTTGAGAACCTCTCTTCTAGTGGTGAAACGCTCAAACTAAGGCTAGCTTTTAGAAACCGTATAAGTTTATCAATTACACTGGTTCTCCTGTAAAATTATTTGTTATAGATTTTCCAAGTTGTTGGCTTAACATAGCAACATGATTATACTGTATGTAACTGCTTGAAGCTCTTCAGAGTTGGTTATGAACTTTTCACAAATAAAAGTGCTAGAAAAAAATTTGATTAAGTGGATATGTGGGCTGCTAGGGTGTCGTGTGCTCATGCTTACATCAGGTGAAGTCTTCTTTACTTAAACATAAGGTGGCTGTGTCCATTAGAGGGTAGTACTGCAAGAATCATATCAGGATTTACAGAAAAAGAGACCATGACCAACAGAAATTTATGGAAGAAAACGATGGAAGCCCATTTCTGCCAGAACCAATAAAAAAGGTGCACAACATATGCAGCAGTATATGAAAATTTTGACTTATTATTGTAAAATTCTGTATTATCTCAAAATATTGACTTATCTCAAAATTCTTACTCATTATCTCAAAGATCTGACACTATCTTGTATTTTTACTCCAAAATTATGCTGAACTATCTGCCAAATTATTTCTAAAAAAAAAAAAAAAAATTAAATTGAGAAGGGACACATTATTTGCACAGACTTATCACTATAGTATATCAACATTTTGAGATAATAAGTCCCAATTTAGAATTATCTCAAAATAACTCAAAACTCTCATTGTTTTCACCAGATAAAAAGGAAAGAAATTGCATAGCATATTTTTCTATTCATCAGCAGCAGTATGTCAAAGTTGAGTTATTATCTTCTGCAAACTAATTTTTTTTCTAACTGGCAGAAATTGGCTTCCATAGGAAAATGTCTGGGTTACGCATGTAACCCTGTTGGCTGAGGAGGGAACGAGACATTGCATGAGCTCCACGATATGGGAAGCGCCCTCGTGCATGACCAGTATCTGAAGCTTGTGTAACATCATGCCTATTTATAAGCCTGCCGTGATCAGATGACGTGGCAATTAAGCACGTCGCATGATATAAAAACAGCACCTGTGAGCCGCGCCATCAGCCTCTATTATCTGAAGCGAAGACACAATTCACAGGCATGCCCCAGTATGATAAAGCTACGCAACATCTCATTCCCTTCTCAGGGAAAAGGGTTACATACATAACCCAGACGTTCCCTTTCAAAGGGAAATCAACGTTGCGTTAGCTCCACGCTGTGAGAACGACAATACCCACTCAGTCATATTGAGGGTACGGCCTGTATAAAAAGATCAGATCCCAAGGGTCACTGCAAGACATTCGAGCCTGGGGTGGAATGTATATCCAGGCTGTAATATCAAATGTGTGATATTACATGTGAGGCATATACCACCCCACTGCAGCACACATCCTGTAAGGGTACCCCTTTGGATAAAGCCTTTGAAGAGGCAACACCCCTAGTGGAATGAGTCCTTATGACCAGAGGTGTAGCAAGACCGCGCATCTCATAAGCGATAGGGATTGCTTCCACTATTCAATTAGAGATGCGCTGCTTCAACACAACATCACTTCTACTGTTGCTACCACAGCAGACCAGAAGCTGCTCTAACTTACACCACTGGCCGGCGTGATAGACGTAAGCACAAAGAGCCCTTACTGGACACAGTAGGTGCAATTTCTTTTGTTCCAGTGTGAGGGGGGCCAGAAAGCCTGCAACACAACTGGCTGGGCAGCAGATGTAGGCACTTTAGGAATATAATCTGGCCTAGAATAAAGGAAGGCCTTGACTAATCCAGGGGCAAAGTCAAGGCAGGAAGGGGCAACAGAGAGCATGTAGACCTCCTACTCGCTTGAGCGATATCAGGGCCAGCAGAAGAGCTACCTTTTAGAGTCAGAAGCTTCTCTGAGGCTGACTTTAAGGGCTCAGATGGGTCACCTGACAGACCTTCCATGACCACACAAATGTCCCAGGGAGGTATGTGTGGTCTGCAGATGGGCCTCAGCTGCCTCACACCACGCATAAACCTCAAAGCCCGAAAAGAAGCAACACGAATAGGGGCGTGCCTGACCAAAATGGTGGCCACATAGACCCTGATTGTAGAAGGAGCCAACCCTGCTGAGAACGGTTCTGCGCTGGGTGGAATCCTATCTCTCTGACAGATCCTTCAAGGTATCATGGAAGTGAGGTATTTCTGAAACTCAGCAACTCACAACTGGCGTTCCACAGGGGTCAGTTCTGGGTCCACTCCTCTTTTCTATCTACACTACATGTCTAGGGCAGGTGATTGAGTCTCATGGCTTCTCATATCATTGCTATGCTGATGA
The DNA here is from genome assembly GCF_001660625.3 of Ictalurus punctatus. Taxonomy (NCBI): domain Eukaryota; kingdom Metazoa; phylum Chordata; class Actinopteri; order Siluriformes; family Ictaluridae; genus Ictalurus; species Ictalurus punctatus. The sequence goes on along the minus strand of NC_030438.2, from coordinate 442,164 downwards.
CACCCAGCTCCATTTGTCTCGGTGTGGATGAAGGAAAACCATCTTAAGCTTAACCTGGCAAAATCTGAGCTTCTCGTCATCCCAGCCTGTCCCTCAATCAACCACAACCTCACTGTACAGCTCAGCTCACTCACACTCATGCCAACCAGGACGGCCAGGAACCTTGGGGTGATTCTTGATGACCGGCTTGACCTTTACAAACCATATCTCAGCAACTGCAAGGTTCTGTAGGTTCATCCTGTACAACATCAAGAAAATCCGACCCTACATCACCGAACAGGCTACACAGATACTAGTCCAGGCTCTTGTTATCTCTATACTGGACTACTGCAACTCACTGCTTTCAGGCCTCCCAGCCAGCTCCATCAAACCCCTTCAGATGATTCAGAATGCTGCAGTGCGCCTCGTCTTCAACCAGCCCAAGAGAACCCATGTCACACCCCTCTTCATCTCCCGCCACTGGCTTCCTGTAGCTGCCTGCATAAAGTTCAAGGCCTTGATGCTCACCTACAAGACCTTGTCAGGAACAGCACCCTCCTACCTCAACTCTCTCCTGAAGGCCTACGTTCCCTCTCGCAATCTGCGATCGATTAGCGACCGACGTTTAGTAGTTCCCACTCAGCGTGGCACAAGGTCCCTTTCCAGAACCTTCACGCTAACTTTTCCTCAGTGGTGGAATGCACTTCCAATTTCAATCCGGACTGCAGAATCTCTCACCATCTTCAAAAAACAGCTAAAGACCCACCTCTTCCGTGAACACCTAACCAACTCATAAAAAAAAAATAAAAAAAAAATAAAATATTGCACTTACACCTCTACTCTGTGCACTTTGCTTCCTCTGGAACTCAATTAATGGATGGAATTCTTGTATGGTAGCACTACTTGTATTGTTCTCTGCTTGATATATCGCTTCGCTTGTATTTTTCTCATTTGTAAGTCGCTTTGGATAAAAGCATCTGCTAAGTGAATAAATGTAAATGTAAATGTTTGTTGGCCACAGTGCAGGAGGGGAAATGTAGTCACTAGTTTGCTGTGATATGACAGAACCCCCCAAGGTGCTTCTCCCGAAGTGCCAAAATACACTCCCTCCCCCGACGGTCCTGGCCCTCTGGGAAAAATGTTCACACAGCCCCTCGGTTTCCAATACAGGCATTGTCCAACAAGTAGCAGGTTCCTCAAGGAGCCGAGGAGCAGACATAAGGCTGGGGCTGGTTTGCCGGGGTCATTAGGCAAGACCTAGGTGTGGGAAGTTGCTTTAGACGGGGGCTTGACTTGGTGGGCCGTCTCGTTGGCTTTTCTTGAGTGTGGAGCAATGTCTACTGTGTAGCAAGGAGGCAGAATTACATCCTCCATGGAGCAGAATGGCAGAGCGATGTCCTCAGCGGCATGGGAAAGTGGAGCGAGGTCTGTATAGAACACTGGCATAGTGGCATCCAAGGCAGAGTGGGGGTGCAAAGCGGAGCTCTTGGCTGCAACGGGAGGGGGAGAAACATCCTCAGCTGAACAGGGAGTTTGAGTGGCGTCCTCAGCTGTATAGGAATGCTAAGCAGCGCCCTCAGTCCTGCAGAGGTGCTGAGCGTCATTCTCCATCGAATCTGCAGGCTGAACTTGGTTGGCTGTGTCAGCAGACTCAAGCATGAGGAGAACTTGGTTGGCCGTGTCGTCAATCTCGAGTATAAGCATAACTAACTTGGTTGGTCGTGATGTCGGCTTCAGGCATGAGCAGAACTTGGTTGTCCGTCTCGTTGCCCTTGGACATGAACTTGGCTTGAGAGGCCATCTCATTGACCTCGGAAAGGAATTTGGCTTGGGAGGCCGCCTCACCGACCTCGGAAAGGAACATGGCTTGGGAGGCCACCTTGTCGACCTTGGACAGGAACGTGCCTTGGAAGGTCGCATCGTCCACTTTGGACAGGAAGATGATTTGGGAGGTCGACAAGGCAACTGCGTATTCACTTCGCAAAGAGTGAATGCATAGAAAGTCCTTATAACCTTTGGTTGTGATTTGCTGTGAACTGGATGCAAATTGTGTGTGATTAGCTGCTACCATGGTGGTGCATAGTTGTCAACTAAATTGAGCTTTTTTCATCTAAAATAACAAGTCATATACAAACATATGTAATTTACATATTTTCATAAACCACTGAATAAAGCTGAAAGCTAAGTTAAAGGTTTAAAAAGAATAAGAAAAATATTTTTTTTATTTTCAAACAATCACTGAAAAGGAATATGTTTGCAAATTACAACAAAGGTTCTGAGCTGTGAATCAAATAGATGCCACATGTTTCCATTACATTATTGAGTTCTCAGGGAAAGGTGGTGCACTTGAAAAATAGTTTGAAAAAATCTGCCCTAACCTTCCCAAAATTGTACTCCACAACTGCCAAACATCAATACGTTAAACTCAACCCATTACAACAGAGACAAAGATAGTATTTTTCATTCCTTAAGAAAAAAAATGAATTTGAAGGGAGGGACTATGCAATTTATTAGTATGTCTGAGCTATCAGCTGCAGTGTAATGCAAGAAACAAGAAATTACAGTAATGAAAGTAGGAATAAATGGAGAGAATTGGCATAGAACTATAATGAGACATATTGCTTTGTAGATTAACATCATCAAGACTGAGCCCTGATCTGTGTGCAATGTGCTTGCTATGTCTAATTATTAGGGCTGATTGGTAATTAATGAAGAAAGTGGAAAGTTTCCACCTAAGCTGATTTAGTAATAAATCATCAAGGATTATGCATGGATCCAGAAAATCCAGAAATCATTCACACACACACACACACACACACACACACACACACACACACACACACACACACACACACACACGTCTTACTATCATTGCAAGGTCCTTCCACTGACAGAATTATTAATGCAGCTGATTCATTCTATGCTACACCTAAACTAAACCCTAGCCTAAAATATTCAAATCCTTGTGGGACCATTTTGTCCCTACCAAGATATATAAACATACCCACAACAATGGCTGTATTTATGGGTGGACAACATGGCACCATTTACACCCATTGTGTGGTTTTGAAGCCTAATATTGATTTAAATGAAAGTCATTTTCATTTAGCCATTCCACTTAAATTTGAGCAGTAGTTCAAAATTGGAGCTGTGCAGTAGATATGGCCTATCAGAGAATGCATCTGCCTCTTGATGCTATTGAGAGCTATTATACTCACCAAGTCTGGCTGCCTGGCTCCCGAAAGTGCTGCTATGAGCTCTTTAATTATTATTGTTGATGTTGTTGTTATTATTATTATTATTATTATTATTATTATTATTACACCTATTGTTTTCGTTCGTCTTCTTCTTCTTCTTATTATTATTATTAGGGGCCAAGCACCACAGATGCATAGAACACAAATAGAGGACAGTCTGAAATGTTACCATAGCAAATTTGGAGTCGCTATCTCAAACCCTCTAGCACCACCAACAAGTCAAATATTTCACTCATGTTTATGTTAATAACTTTTGAACCATAAGGGCTAAATTATTAGCCCTAAATAATTTATCCTTTTATTCCTTGGCATACCATGGTTTCAATTTCCAGCAAACTAGATTTTCCACCATTTTGAATTTTCTGGTAAAAACCTACTTTTTTAAACTCCTCCTAGACGGTTTGTTCGATTTTCACCAAAATCTAAATAGATCATGTTCAGACCATGCCTACAAAAACTTATGGAATTGAAGTTGATTAGTCAAACCATTCTCAAATAACATGCAAACAGATAGACCAAACCAAACTGTCAGTCTGAAACCAGTGATTCCATTTTTCCACAGCAGGTCTTTTTGTCTGTCTGCCATTTTGAGTCCTCCTAGACCATTTATCCAATCTTCACCAAATTTCACATAGCTCATCATCAGAGCATGCTGGCAAAAAACTTTTTGATATCTCAAACCTTTTCCATATAATGCATTGACATAAACACATAATGGTTTATGCAATATATTGGCAACAACACTGCTTACTGCACCGAAACATGATATGTAAAATCAGGACTGTGCTCTAATGCTTGCTTGTCTCCTTACTTTGCCTCTGTAGTGCTTGGCCCCGTAATTAGCTAGCTGAAAATGGTGAATCTGTCATGTTATCTACAAATACACTATATATTGGTTTATGTTAAGGTATATGTTTATATAATTGCACAAGCAAGACTGCTGTTATACTGAGTACCACATAATCACAGCCGTGCTGATATTCAGTACATCATGATTGCAAATGTGATATTGCCTTTATACAAAAGTTCTATGAACAAGAAATTAATATCAAGTAACTGACACTTCAGAAAGAATATGGGCAAATATTTTGTTTATTTTTTATATATTGTTTATTTGTTTATTGTTTATAATCACAGATGAGCAGTGTGATACTAACAATGAAATGTACCAGTGCTGTTATACTAAACATCAGCACTCTTGGAACACCAGTTGTCCAATCAATTTAGTGGCCCAGAGCTAACTGTTGTATAATGGTAAAAAGCAGTGATCACTTTATTCATTCACGTTGATTTGCTAGTTATAATATCAGTACAATGAGCTAGCTAAGACATTAAAATGAGCAACATACCAGAAAAACTGCAAAAAACTCTCTACTCTCTGTGTCTCTGCAACAGTTAAGCAGAATAAGATATGGCTTTGTAACAGAACTGTCAAGAGCTTCAGGTGCATGTTGGAAAGTATGTGCATGTTCATGGGAATTGACAGTCATATCCAAAACTGTCAATCACCTCATCAACCATGCCCTTTTGTTTACCATCAAATAACACCTGTAAAACACATTCACCCTAAAGACAACTACTGGGTGAGATATCAAGGTCAACTGAACCTTAAAACGAGAGAACACTATTCCCAAAGAAAATTTGTGGAGATGTGACATAAAATGTACAGTGTTGTGCAAAAGGCACAAAAGGCACTTGGACACTAATATATGTATATATATATATATATATATATATATATATATATATATATATATATATATATATATATATATATATATATATATATATATATATATATATGTATATATATTAGTGTCCAAGTATATGTACATATATATATACATACATACACATACATTTTTTCACACAAACATTGTTATAGATTTATGACTTTAATATTATCACGTAAGTACAAAAATATTTTAGAATTCCAAACATTAGTTTTCCAGCATAAAATTAAATGTGACAGAAAAATGTTGGTATATCAGTAAAGAAAGGAGCATATTACAAAAGAGACCACTTCTCAGACCAAAAAAAATAATCTGCTGAATTTTGCATGCAAAAATAACAAGCAAGTGTGACATTCGAAGTCTGTGGAAGAACTGTGGCTGGTTCTGCAAGATGCTCAGTAAAAGCTACCATCTAATTTCCTTATAAAACTGCACAAATTGTACCTGAGACTAAAGCAAAGGGTCATCACACCAAATATTGACTTTGTTTTATTTATTACTGTTTACTGCTCTTTGCAGTATTTCTTTTAAATGTAGAAACATTTCATTTTCGTTATTTTTGAAGGAATCTTTGCCCTACAGCATTTCTCTGTATGTGCTTAAGACTTTTACACATTACTGTACGTTTAGCTTGTGTTCCATTCGCTAACATAGGAATGGGTGTGGTTAAAAATTGTTCTGCAGCTAGCCACTAGAGGGTCTCAAAGTAGCTTCACTTTTAAATGTCTGTTACGACGTCCGCCCACATATATAGTTGTTGGCCCACCTTCACAAACACACACACACACACACACACACACACACACACACACACACACACACACCACCCCAATTGCTTTCAGAAACAGTGGCAAGAAGTTGTCAAGGTCCTCAAGCTTTGAGCACAGGCCTTCAAATGTGGGAGGCAGGCCATTCCCGGCTCAGGATATCAATTATAGATAGGGGTTAGCATGGCCGCTTCGAATTGCCATGTCAGAGTATGGATAGACAGCTGTGGAGAACTGAAGATCTTTCTATCCGATGTATGCCTGATGTGTGTGTGTGTGTGTGTGTGTGTGTGTGTGTGTGTGTGTGTGTGTGTGTGTGTGTGTGCGTGGAATGGTTAAAGGGGACTGAGAGTGTGTTAGGATGAGAACTGAGAGCTTAAAGAGGGCACACAGTGGCAGTATTTTTCAGTGGTGATGAGCTTTCATGTCTCAAGAAGTAAGTGTCTTTCCACTCGCTGCTCTAGACTGGAAGTGGCTGTGAAAAATGTCATGTCTGGAGCAAAGTCTGTGTGCAAGTGTGTGTGTGTTTAACTCTGATCCTTGTGATTACCTTGCCCACATTTAGATCAGTGTGTGAAAAGTGGACCATATGAAAGAAATTAGGAGTGTCAGAAACAGAGAAAGAGGAAGACTAATATGCAGGTGTGTGTGTGTGTGTTTTCTTACATGTACAAGCTGTTCCTGGGTGTCAAACTCTCTGCAGCAATTTTCCCAGTGGCAGTTGGTCTCATACACCACCTCTGGCTCTTGTTTCCCATCTTCCTTATCTTCTTCCTCTTTCACAAGGGTCATTCCATCCGGATGATCCTATACCGGCATAATACAAACAAGAAAACACACATATATCCATGTTATTAAATTTAGTGGAATGTGTTGAACAGCACATGTATGGAAGAGTGACAGATAATATCATAGAAACCTGAAGCCCATTTATACACATACTGTGTATGTCTATAATGATACATAATAGTGGAAAGGATATTAGAAGACGTGTCCATGTCCAACTCTCCTAACAAATAAATTTGATTAATTACCTACCTTTTTAATATTGAATGGAAACTTTTTACAACCAGAAAAATTGTTTATTTGCTGAAACTGCTTTTATGCCCTGTATGGACTCTCCATTATAAAGGCAGTCTAACTGTAGAAGATAACATTGTCCTCTCCATGAGCTATTTTCTTTATCCTATATTTGATACAGACCGACCTGTGTACTGAATGTGACTGGTTCTTGTTTATACCGACTTAATTTGACCTACTCATGAATATGCCTGGGCTTAGGATGGCTAGGGCTGCTGGCCCAGATTTAATGTCTTTAATGTCTTTAATGTTCTTGTATTTTTGGGGGTTTTGTTTTGTCTTGTCTGTATATTTGAGGATCTGTTTTGTTGTTATGCCACTACAATTTAACATACCTTAAATATATTTTGTATTTATTACCTAGCATTAAAATGTTTATGACTTTTTTCATATAAAGTGGATAATATTAAAGGTTTAAAAATTGTTCATTTGAATATAAGATGTCTTCTACCCAAAATTGATCTACTACGTGCTTGGGTAGCCCAGTATAATCCAAATATTATTGTTTTGTCAGAGACGTGGCTGAGTAGTAAGATTTCCGAAAAGGAAGTCAAACTTGCAAATTATGTGCTTTATAGAGCCGACAGAAATTCCAGGGGTGGTTGTGTGGTGAAGTATGTTTCGTCTATTCTGATATTGGAGTTAATTATACCTTCAATCGAACCTAGATATTTTGAATGTCTTTTTGTTAAAATAACTTTATCAGAACTAATATATATATATATATATATATATATATATATATATATATATATATATATATATATATATATATATATATTAGTTACAACCTGCTATCTTTGGGATAGGAAGTTGTTTCTGTGTGCTGTGCCATATTTTTGTGTACAGGTCCAAACTCCCTCCCAGAGTTTCCAGCTTTCCCTAACCTGCCTCGCTCCCGCCTCCCAGGAGGAGATCACTGAATGACGACCCTATTTAAAGAAGAAGAGGAGTGAGAATGGTGTGGGATGTTGGTTGTGGTTATGTGTGTGTTGGTTGTATTGCCTATATTCTGACTGCTGTCCTGGTTTTTGACTGTGAGTTTGGTTGTCCCTGTACCTGGTTGTATATTCTATACACTGTTGTGTATATTTTGCACTCAGTTCACCGGCAGTAGGGGTGTGGCTGCCATTTCTTTTGTCTCTGTTTTTGGCTTAGGGAGTTAAGGAAGGATACTTGTTTTTCTTTGTTGTTATTTTCCTTTCAGGTAAACTATCTACCACCAAACAAAGAATCTTTTTGTTTATTATTTTAGCCTTGGCCCACCCTGCAGGTACACTTGGTGTTGGTTCTTTGTACAGTTATATATTTGTGTGTTTTACAATATACCACAACTTTTTGAACAAACCTGTTGGTGTTTGTTATTCCTGGCTTCCCTTATTTAAAGGACAATTCCATTGAATCGAGAGCTGGTTACTCTGTGCAGCCCAAACTAGACTGGGGCCATAACAGATTTGTGGGCTTGTCTGGGATTGATTCTTTATTTATTTTTTGGTGAGTCAGGTTGTGTTGGTGTATTGTGCTTTTTGTAACTATGGCATTCGATTTAATTATGTTTATGGTGTGTTCTATGCTAGAGGACTTTGACAGGTGTAGGAAGGATGATCTCCTTATTGGAGACTTTTTCCATGTGTCACTTCCCTGTACGGCTAACAAAAAGGTAGTTAAAGTGGCGTTATATGAGGCACTTGTGGCTCAACAGGTTCTACCTGAGTGTGAAGCACTTCTAGGTGTTGCCACACAGCCTACCCAATCTCTTCCGGTTACCAGCAGGGCGGAGGCTGTGATTGAGCCGGAAGATAAGGTTGTTGCAGGTCGTGAATAGACTGAGGCTGGTGCAGTGGTATCCGGTTGGCAACTTGTGCTAAGAGTTAGAGTTGAAAATTAAGCAGAAAGAGTACAAGACGCAGCTACTGCGAGTTCGGGAGTGGGAGCTGCACACTGAAGGGAGAAGGCTTGACCTGGTAGTTCAGCAGCGGAAGCCGGTGCCGCTGCCACGGAAGCTTAACTCCCTGAGAGCAAACTCCCTGTATTCTGTTGGCGCAGAGAACTACAGCCTACAGCCTACTCCAGTGCTGTCCTCACTGGTGAGTCCACCTAACTTTGATTTTAGCTGACACGTTGGGCTAGTGCCTGTATTTCGAGAAGACGAAGCAGATGCTTATTTTGCTGTGTTTGAGAGAATAGCCACGATGTTACATTGGCCAAAAAGTTTGTGGACATTGTTACTGCAGTGCAAACTATCTGGTGTTCTAAGAAGTGTGTTCTGCCCTCACCTTAGAACAGAGTTTGTAGTACGATACTGTTAAGGCTACGGTTCTCTGCGCACATTAGCGCTTGCCAGAAGCTTACTGGCAAAATTTTAGGAAAACTGTTATGTCATTGCACCAAACCTATGTGGAATTCGCCAGTGAGAAAAACACTGTGTGATAAATGGTGTTCAGCTAGTGGCATGAGGAATTTTGATCAGTTTAGAGAACTGATATTGTTAGAAGAATTTAAGTCATGTTTGCCAGAATCACTGGTGCTATATTTAAATGAGCAGAGAATTGATACACTGTCCAAAGCTGCTATTTTTGCAGAGGAGGTTGTTTTAACCCATAAAGTTGTTCAGTCCTCCTTCGTCTTGGAAAGATGCATTAGCACGTTCATAGAAGCTTGTGAGCAAAACCTGTACTTTTTCTAAACCCTCACCTGGGACTTATGACTGTTTTTATTGTCATGAGCCAAGTCATATTGCAAATTGCCCAGTATTAAAGCGAAAGCAAGCAAGCAAGCAAGCAAGCAAGGAAACAAACCGAGGTTAAAAAGGTTAATGCAGCTGCGGCTTCACAGAACGTTTCTGAAGGTCTTTGACCAAGTTGAGCCAGGATTTGAACCTTTTGTATATTCAGGATATGGGTCCTTGGGTCCTAATGAGGTAAAGAATCCTGTATGCATGCTGAGACACTGGGGCTGCTCAGTCTTTTGTGCTGTAAAAGGTTCTACCCTTCTCTGAAGCTTCTTATGCAGGCAGTGATGTTTTAATCCAATGCATTGAACTGGCTGTATTTTGTGCGCCCCTGCACATGGTATATTTGGAAACCGAGGGTTTCTTAGGTCTGGTGAAGGTGGCTGTTCATCCAGCTTTGTCTGTCATTCTAGGGAATGATATAGCTGGTAATAAAGTCTTTTCCTTACCTGAAGTAGTTTCGGAACCTATGAGTGTTAATTTTCAGCCTGGTGACCAGCACTCCTATGTTCTGTTTGTGTGTTAACATGGGCCCAATAAAAGAAGTTGGTTGATGTAGTCGATTTATTGGCATCCTTTCTATCTCGAGAGGAGCCCCTTAAGGAACTTGATAGTACCTGTGAAGTACCACATGAGGTAGACGCCCGTCCTGTCCCTGAGATAAATCTACTTGTGTCTCATTACCAGTTGGTGGCTTAACAGAATTTAGACACTTCGTTAGCACAGTGTTTCAAATCTGTAGGTGGTCAATCTGAATCTGAACCTCGTCGGTCATTATATTTTATTGAAGATGGGGTGTTAATGAAATGGTCTCCTCCTAGTTCCACTGATGATTGGTTGGAAACATTTCAGGTGGTGGTTCCTAACCCAATGAGAAGTCATGTTCTGACCTTAGCTCATGATCACCCTTGTTCTGGACATGCCAGGGTACATAAGACTTACCAGTGTGCCTTACATTACTTTTATTGGCCTGGTATGAAAAATGATGTCGCAAGATACTGCAGTGCTTGTCGTACTTGCCAGTTTAGTGGGTAACCCTAATCAGGTTGTTCCTCCTGCTCCCCTAAAACCCAAAGTAGTCAGCACAGATCCTTTTGAACGGATTATTGTTGATTGTGTCTAGTCTTCTTACACCATATGCTTAATACAAATCAAAGGCTCATGTGATGGTCTATTATTGTGTAAGGGTTTAATTTAGTGATTGCCCATAATAAGGGTGCCCAAAATGTGATCGCTGGTACGCTATCAAGAGCTTGATGTCACTGAGGGGTTGTTGTGGTGTGTGGGTTTTTTTTTTCTTCGGTGCACCTTTTCAGGTTCACACTTAGGTGGGTGGTGGTGGTGGGGTGCTACAACCCGCTATCTTTGTGATGGACAGTTGTTTCTGTGTGCTGTGCCATATTTTTGTGTGCAGTTCCGAACTCTCTCCCAGAGTTTCCAGCCTGCCCTAGCTTGCCTTGCTCCCGCCCCCCAGGATGAGATCACTGAATGACGAAACTAATTAAAGGGAAGAGGAGTGAAAATGGCGTGGGATGTTGGAGGTGGTTACGTGTGCTTTGGTGTTCAGAGATTGTGTTTGTTGTATTGCTTGTATTCTGTATTCTGACTGCTTGTTCTGGTTTTTGACTGAGTTTGGTTGTCCCTTTACCTGGTTGTATATTTTGTTCACCATTGTGTATATTTTGCACTCAGTTCACCGGCAGTAGGGGTGTGGCTGCCATTTCTTTTGGGAGAGGGGTTCTTTTGTCTCTGTTTTTGGCTTAGGGAGTTAGGGAAGGATTACAATTGTTACAATTCCATGTTGTTGTACACATAATATGGGCATTTAAAATTAAAATTGTCCCTATATTACACATGTTTCATTAAGTACTATAAACATCGGAGCTGGACATGTTTTAAAAGTAAACCACACTTTTTTTTGTCAGTCATTAGTGTCTTGAGTTCTGGAATGGAAGTATGTCATTTAAGATCCTCCTGTCATTAAACACATACAAAGGTAGGGTTGTAACAGAATGCCACCATCTGTATATGTATCTGTTTAGTGCTCCAAATATTTGCATCTCAATTTGTATTTGGATTTGAACAGGAAGTGGGCATGGTCCAGAGCAAAAGATTTGTTTTTTGGAACCCTACTACAATGCCCCTGGAAACACCAGAAATCCAAAAGAACTGTTATTTTAGGAGCTCGTCTGCCTTGCATGCATGGTAGGCTGATTGGCATGTCCAGTGTCCGTACTGTATGAATGGGTGTGTGAACGTATATGTGATTGTGCCCTGCGATGGATTGGCACCCCATCTAGAGTGTACTCTGCCTTGTGCCCGATGCTCCATGGGATAGGTTCCAGTTTCCCCGTGACCTTGTAGAATTATTGGTATAGAAAATGGATGGACATAGTTTGCTGTCTACTGTCTCTCAATCTGTGAGTATGAGTGTATGCAGGATGTAATTTGTGCCGTATTTTAAGGGCTTGTTTTTGTTTTTTTTTCCTTTTTTAAAGGAAAAAGTAATAATAAAATAATTTTCCTAAATGATCCTATTTTATGTATCATCCCCCTCTAAAGATACAGTCGGCTCATTTCCACGATAACCAATTGGTACCTAGTAATCAGAGCAAACTGGTCGCATGTGCTCACACATCATGGATAAGGTGAAAAAAGGCAAAAAGCTAAATTGATGTGGCAGAATAAGATGTTTAAAAAGCAAAGGAGGCATCGTTTCTGAATTTGAAAACTAGTGACCCATTGCTCATAAAATTCAACACTGTGGTTTATGTGTGTTATTGGATTTATAAAAGATCCAAAACTGCCACAAAGGAGCAGAACATATCATAGCATTGGGAGAAGACTAAGTTACATGACTGTATTATAGAGTAGTTTGGAATAAATAAACACAATAATTCAGCATCACTGCATCAGCTGAGCACTGTTGTGTCTATGTTCCAAGACCTTCTCCCCTCCCTGTTGTCACATCTCTGGACAATTACCCCACCCCAAGTCTGCTTGAGTGCACCCTCACTTGCATCTTCTTTTGTTGTCTGCCTCACTTTCTGTGTTTGTGCACACCTGTTTTGTGTTCTATTGTTACTGTTATGGTGTTCTGTCTGAACTGTGAGTAGCTTTTGTGTTCATGTTGAGCTTGCCTTGCCTTATCTAGTCTTTTTTGGTTCCTTTCCTGCTTTTTATTTGTCAGTTGTTTATTGAATAAAGACTGTCTGCACTTGCAACTGACTCCCTGGATTTATGACCGAATGCTTGGCATTAATATGGATGCAGCAGAATTGGGGTGCTAAGGCAGGAGTTGGCAGCACGGGTCCTTCTACTCAGGCAGCACTGGCTGCTGCTTGAAAAACTGGCCAGGAATTGCAATGATAGCACTGCACTGCGGTCCCTGAAAAAATGTCAGGAGAGGGAGCACAAACCCAGATTAGGGCTGTCATTGTTGTCCCCCCCCCCCACTTCCCACCCCTACTCAGAATGTTGCTCTGCCTTTCTGCCCAGCTTATAGCATCACCCTCAACCCTGCTCTGCTGAAGACACTGTTCTGCCTCCCTACTCTACCTGTCCAATTGCTGGATCACTTCTTCCTTAGTGTTATAATTCCTCATGTTTGACAAATGTATGTGTGGGTGGGGTATGTTTGTGGGTGAGTGGGGAAACTTGCTGCTGAAATTATGGAGGAAGGAATTTATTGTATGGTGTATACATGTGGACAGCATATGTGATGGGTGGCATTTGAGTATGTGTTTGTGTGTATATGAGTACCTGCACACTAACTGCTCCAGGGCTGGGAGGCTCATCATCAGGCTTGAGTTTGGAGCGTTTGTGGTGCATGGGGTCTCCTGTGCTGGTCACTGCTGACTCACTGGTAGGTTTACTCTGATATTCACACACACACACACACACACACACACACACACACAGAAACACAACTGTACCTCACATGGCCAAAGAATTAAAGTATTTCTTAAGTGAGTAAGATGATGAGACATCAAATACAGTCCCCTCTGAAACTATTGGAACAGCAAGACCATTTTTTTGGTGTAGACTGATGACATTAGGGTTTGAGATCAAAAGATGAGTATGAGAGAGAAGTTTTGAATGTCAAGTTTTATTTTCTGGTTATGTGTTAAGAGACATAGAACATAGCAGATTTTGTATCAGACCACCCAATTTGCAGGTGAGCAAAAATATTGGAACATATAACTGACAGGTGTTCCCTTTCAAAGGGAACACAACGTTGCATGAGCTCCATGCTGTGGGAAGCACCCACGCACGAGACCGGTATCTGAAGCTTGTGTAACATCATGTCTATTTATAGGCCTGCCGGATTAGGTGACGTGGCTATTAAGCGCATCGCATGATATAAAAATGGCACCTGTGAAGCTTTTCTGTCCCTTTTTAAAAAAAGAAAAAAAAAAAGACGTATGAGTGAGTGTGTTATGCCTTGCTCCCAGTTCATCATGGGGATGGATGGACACACTTTTGGTGTGAGGGGGAAATTATTAATTTTGACTTTGTAATAGTTTTGTTCTTGTTCTGTTCATTCTCATCAGAGGATAATGCCTAAGAAGGCCATGTCATGTCTTTTAGATCAATACAGAATGTTTATCTGCATGCAGAGACAAACATGTTTTTCTGTTCAAGGTTCGTTTGGACATTTTCTAAAACCCTGAAACAAAGCCTGTTTGAACTTCCTCAAACTGCTACTTATCGGTACACAGAAGTGTCATGCTCTGCGTTTCATATATACAGTGTAGTGGGTCAGCACAAGCGCTTCAGAGTGCTCTCATTATTATATCCTGTATTAACGATCTTTCTGTAATAAACTTTTTTTCACCTCAGAGGACGAGTCTGCGAGTGTTGTCTAATTTCCACGAGAAGTGTCTATGGTTTGAGCATGCCAGGGCAGCCCTCGAGAGGTCTGACTGTGCGCATAGTGAATACAATTAGGCAGCTCCGCTTGAGACTCGATGGCTTCTCGGCCAAAGGGAGTTCTGTTTCAGAGTCTCGCAGTCCTGGGGATCTTGTATAGATCTGGAAGAGGAGCCAGCAATGAGTGCTGCTCTAGCTCTTTCTTCTCTGTCTTCTGGGTCCGGCTCTCCACCGGATTTTGGAGTGCACGCTGCGACTCCTCCTTCTGCTATGGAAAGCCAAAAAAAAAAGAAAGAAATTTCCTCCCTGACTCCGAGGAGCCAAAAGAGGAACAGTCCTGACGGGCCATTGAGGGATGTATCAGGGGACATGAGGTTGTTAGGGCAGTTAGCCCCAAGTACTACCATAGTGCCTCCCCTAGCCAAGACTATCCCAAGATTTCAGTCTTTTCTGGTCAGCGAGCTGTCACAGGGCAACGGAAATCTGATGCTTAACCGCCAATAGAATGTGGAAAATTTAATGTCACTAAAAGATCATATGGCAGCATGGAAACTACTGCCAAATGTGTCTCCATGGGTTCTGTCTACTGTAGAAAAGGGTTACCAGGTCCAGTTCAGAGCTCCCCCCCCCCAATACAGAAGTGTGCTCACCACAGTAGTCAGCACAGAGCAGAGCCCGACGTTAGCACAAGAAGTAAGATCCCTCTTGGACAAAGGGGCCATAGAACATGTACCCCGTTCCCTGAGGGAGGGAGATTTTCACAGCCATTATTGCCTGGTCCGCAAAAAAGATGGGAGTATGCGGCCAATTTTAGATCTGTGTCATCTGAACTGTACTCTTTGGACATACAAGTTCAAGATGCTGACGCTCAAACTTATCATTCCACGGGTTCAGTTTGAGGACTGGTTTGTGATGATAGATCTGAAAGATGCATATTTCCACGTAGAAATATTGCCCAGTCACAGGAAGCTCGTGAGGTTTGCGTTTGGGGGCAGTGTATACCAATATCAGGTTCTTCCCTTCAGACTAGCCTTCACAAAGTGCATGGATGTCATTCTGGCTCCACTGTGATTCCAGGGCATCTGTGTACTAAACTACCTGGATGACTGGTTAATTTTAACACGATCCAGGGAACTGGTGATTCAACATTGAGATGTTGTTCTTGCCAACATGAAGAGCTTGGGGCTTAGGTTGAACCTCACGAAAAGTATGCTTTCTCCAGTGCAGAGGACAACTTTTCTAAAGGTTATAAAGATTCTACTACGATGAGGGCGTTTCTATCCCCAACATGCGTAGGGTCAATTCTATCAACATTGAGCAAGATAAAGCTAGATCTTGGCATCCCCTCCAGTCTCTACGAGAGACTATTGGGGCTTATGGCAGCAACAGCCAACATCATACCATTGGGCCTATTGCACAGGAGACTGTTTCAGTGGTGGCTGAAAAGTTGGGGGTTTCATCTGAGGAAAAACGTCCGGGAGTAATCAGTGCCACGTGGCGATGGCTACGTGTGCTTAGAATTTGGAGTTGTCCCCGGTTTCTAGACTTGGGTCACACTCTAGGGGTGTCTCATTATTACAAGATGGTAATGACGGACACGTCCCTAATGTGCTGGGGCACGGCCTTAGATAGCTGTCCAGCTCATGGTCTCTGGAGCAGCCCTCATCTGGATTGGCATATAAATCGCTTAGAAATGTGGGCCGTGTTCCTAGCATTGAAATTCTTTCTACCTCAATGTCACCATGTGTTAATAGTGACGGACAACACGGCAGTGGTCTCATATATCAACCACCAGGGAGGATTATGTTCACACCCCATGTTCAGGCAGGCACAGCTAATTCTTCTCTGGGCAGAGGGAACGCTTTTGTCAGTGAGTGCAATGAACATTCTGGGCAACTGGAATATGGGGGCAGACCTCCTGTTGAAGCAGGGGCTGAGGCACAGGGATTGGAAGCTCCATCCACAAGTGGTGGAGTCCATATGGCAAAGGTTTGGCCAAGCGGAAGTGGATGTGTTCACCTCCAAGGAGACAACACACTGCCCGCTGTGGTTCACCCTCACTCCTCCCACACCATTGAGGCTGGACGCCATGGTGCACTCGTGGCCAAGATCACATCTGTACGTTTTTCCCATGATTGCTCTGCTCCCACAAGTTCTAGCAAGAGTTCGCCAAGAATGCCTACATCTGCTGCTAGTAGCATTTTATTGGCCAGGTCAAAAATGGTTCTCCTGAGATAATATCCCTGCTGGATGGCACTCCTTGGGAGAGTCCAATCAGCTGGGATCTACTGTCTCAAACCAGAGGGCTGATTTATCACCCTCAGCCAGAACTACGCAAACTGTGGGTCTGGCCCCTGAGGGGCACCAACCCAAACATTCTGGTTTTGCAACTCAGGTTATAGAGACCATGCTGAATGCTAGAGCACCATCCATGAGGAAATTGTAGGTGGTCAAGTGGTGACTTTTTGTCATGTATGAGGAACGTCACCTAGACCCAGTAAACTGTGCAATAGCTACAGTGCAGGAGTTCTTATGTGGACGTTCCTCAGCAGGATTGGCTCCTTCTACAATCAGGGTCTACGTGGCTGCCATTTTGGTCAGCCACACCCCTATTGATGGAGCCTCTGTGGGGCAAGATCCTCTAACTTCGAGGTTTATGCGTCGTGTCAGGTGGCTGAGGCCCATCTGCAGACAAGGCATACCTTCCTGGGACCTTTCTGTGGTCATGGAAGGTCTGTCAGATGCCCCATTTGAGAGCTTAGAGTCAGCCTTATAGAAGCATCTGACTCTAAAATTTGCTCTTCTGCTGGCCCCGGCATCTCTCAAGCGAGTAGGAGATCTACAAGCTTCTGTTGCCCATTCCTGCCTTGACTTTGCCCCTGGATTAGCCAAGGAATTCCTACGTCCTAGGCCAGATTATATTCCTAAAGTGCCTACGTCTGCTGCAGGCTTTCTGCCCTCCTCCATTCCTCACACTGCAACAAGAGAAATTGCACCTACTGTGTCCAATACAATGTGTCCAATGCGTCCAATGAGCTGCTGTTCTGCTGTGGTGGCAACAGTAGCAATGATGCTGTGTCAAAGCAGCACATCTCTAATTGGATAGTAGAGACAATCTCTTTCGCTTATGAGGCACACAGTCTTGCTATGCCTCTGGGCATACGGGCTCATTCCACTAGGGGTGTTGCCTCCTCAAAGGCTTTGTCCAAAGGGGTACCCTTACAGGATATGTGTGTTGTAGCAGGGTGGTCTATGCCACATATATTCATTTGATATTATAGCCTGGATATACATTCCACCCCAGGCTCGAGTGTCTTGCAGTGACCCTCGGCTCAGATCTTTTTTTATACAGGCTATACCCTCAGTATGATGGAGTGGATATTCTCGTTCCCACAGCGTAGAGCTCACACAGCACTGAATTCCCTTTGAAAGGGAATGTCTGGGTTATGCATGTAACCCTGTTCCCTGAGCAGGGAATAAGACATTGCATAGCTTTGTCATATTGGGGCATGCCTGTGAACTGCGTCTTCGCTTCAGATAATAGAGGCTGACGGCGCAGTTCACAGGTGCTGTTTTTATATCACGTGATGCGCTTAATTTCCACATCACCTGATCATGGCAGGCCTACAAATTGGCATGATGTTACACAAGCTTCAGATACTGGTCATGTGCAAGGGTGCTTCCCACAGCATGGCGCTCACACAATGTCTTGTTCCCTTCTCAGGGAACAGGGTTACATGCATAACCCAGACTTTTCTTGTGTGTCCTGTTAAATTGATTGGTTAAACAATAAATAGCTCTGAACATAGGCAGCCAGAAAAGCTTCTTTTTTTTCTTTTCTTTTCTTTTTTTTTTTTTAAAAGGAGAATCTCCCCGTGAAAACTTATCCCATCATCAGTATTAGATGTCAAATTGGGCTCAGTCTGCTATTCAAGAAAATAAGGTTTTCAGTATTTAGTACAAATCTAAATATGTATCAAGAAATATTCATCTGTTAATTAGGACCAGACTGAACCTGGTCCTTGATTATATAGTCTTTAAATACATGCAAAGTGCTCCAATAGTAGGTCCACCATACCAGTAGAGCTCAAAAATCTACCATTACCACCATCCGCATAACTACATGTGTAATAATAATACTTAAATAAATGTCTGAAATTTCCTGGTTGAGGGTGCCACTTTGTATGCATGGCTTGGACCAGTACTCCGGCTCCTGAGAAGAAAGACTGATGTTAAAAATGAGATGGTGTTCTATTTGCCATAGAACCAGATCTGAAGTCATCAACCTGGCAAAAAATACAATTTGAATCAGTACAAACACAAAATCCTATAGTGTTCCCCATAGTATTTAATACTTCACCTCAATCAGCAAGTAAATGTTGTAAATGTTGTAAATGTGTCAATTCTTCAGAAAGAAAGGTGCACAGTAGATCTAACTCTGATTAATAAATGTGCGGTATTTCTCAAAGGGGACCATCAAAATGCAAAACTCTTAGGAAAATCCCCTGGGGTTTGTGACAGGAAAGGGCTACCTGCAAACACATATTCCAGTCATAGGATGCTGATGTGTTTAGGACACATCTTTCCATAATGCACACACAGCAATAAACAGCTCCAACACTGATGCTGAGTGATAATAAATCAAATACTTTTCATAAAGAACAGTGCAGAATCATCCACTTTTTATATTCTTGAACATGAAGTGTTTTTTGTAAATAAGCAAGATTCATGAAACAATTCATAATGGGTTATGAACACAACGGAGCACTCACTTGAATGTCAGTGGAGCTAGTGAAGCGCTCTGTGGGCCCAGGTCCTGAGGGGGTGATGCCTGCTATGGGTCTCTGAGTAGTGAAGGCAGGGCCAGGGTGGATGAGAGGGGGACTATGCCCGAAAGCAGAAGCCACAATGCCTGGAGGCCGGCCAATTAGCTGCTGATGCATTTGCAGTGCCACTGGGGTGGGAGGGTAGGCAAAATTCAGTGCAGGACTAGAAGGAGGTAGAAATTAGGAATAAGAAAAAGTAAGGTATTTAAAATATAGTACAAAATAAGAATACAATTTTCTCCTATTATATATTTTAAATAAGTTTAAAGATCTAAAAAAAAGTTGTTAATCGAAAATATAATTTCTAATGACTATAAGAGTCAGCATGTAGGTCCATATAGTTATTTAATCATTAGGAAATAACAACAAACATTGTTAGGAATGCGTATGGTACCATTTAAATGAAATATGATATTCCAGCAATTTGTTAAAAATGAATAGTTTGCAAACAGATGCTCAGAGTTACATGCAAAAACCTTTAGGTGTTTCTTAAGTACACTGATGAGCTTCAAATAGAGATAAAAAGGGAAACAATTAAGAGGAGATGAGAGTATAGGAAAGATAAATGGAATAAAAGTGTGAAAAGACAAGAAATTTATTTGACATTACACTGTTTAATGTACAATAAATCAAATCAGAACTCTAATATTAAAACTAGTACATTTTCTGCAGCTTATTTGTATTCTGAAAATTTACAATTTGATTCAGTATAACTTGTAGTGAATATAAAATAAAGAAACTGTAGTTGAATGAAAAGAAGAGGGAAGCAATAAATAGGTATATAATTCTGGTTTGTTTTCTGTCTATGAGGACACACACACACACACACACACACACACACAATTTCTTGGAACTATAGGTAAATTCTAATCTCACTATATTGCTATACTCTAAGTTTACAACATAGATATACAATACTAAAATACATACAGTATATCTGTCATACTGTCCTGGTCTTAATCAATGTGGTGATCATAAATGCACTCACACTCAATCAACCAGATTTAAATGAAAATTTGTTTTATGCTCAGCTATCAACATATTTTCTGTCCATTTTCCCATTACGAAACAAATCAAAACAAACAAGTCACTACATAGTTGCTTTGTAAGGAAGGGCTGAAAGGAAAAAAGAAAAGGGGGAAGTCAGCAGACAGAAGCCTACAGATGCTAGTACAATACAAAATCAAACAATTTTCTATAATATTTTACAGTGATATTCAAACTAAGCAACTGAACTTATTTTTAATATGTCTAGATCCAAGGGCAGGTTGCTAAGGCCCCATACATTGTGGGCTCCTCTGTTCCCTTATGTGCATCAGCTTATTATTTTCAGAGGGGAAATCAATGCAGCTGGGCAGTGCAGTGTTCTGCTCAGTGTCTCATCACTCATCAGCTTGTGTCCACACACTCTCTAGACATGAGTGATCAGCTTACTTTTCTAGATCAGTGATCAATCGCTCTGGAGGGATGTCAGCAGTCTCTCTCTCTCATTTTATCTGCATCGGACTTTTTGTTTCTCTTTGGGTTCATACCCAACTGTAGGTGAGGAGGAAGACCCTTTAGTGGAGAGTGACCTGTCTTGTGAGCACCAAGGAGATGTACCCACCCATCCTGAAAGATCAGAGCCAAGAAGAGTAGAAGAGCAGGCACCAGATAGGAGGGACAAGATCAAGTGGCTAATGGCGAGTGAGTTAATAACATTGCAAAGACTGGATGAGGACTTTAGCAGAATACTGGACAGATCACTGTGAGGGGGTATGGAGGCTAGGCTCAACCTGTTTGAGGAACTCTTAACAGGAGTAAAGTCATGTTCGGCATACTTACCACCAAGAAAACTACGGGAAGAATACATCAGAAGGCAGTACAGTGACCCAGCAAAGAATGAGCCATTTGGTTTGCCTCATCCAGTGCTATCCATATCCCAGTTTAACACCCCCCAAACCCAAACTCCGCATAGTCAGAGAGGTCGTAAGAAAGGCCAGATCATCAGCAGCTCCAGACCCCAATAGGATACTCCTACAAGCTCTATAAGAACTGCCCTGAAGTGCTGAAGCTGCTCTGGACCCTCATGGATCAACTACGTCACAGAGAATGGCTTAATGACACCAATTGCCAGAAGGGGGCTGGGGGACCCAGGCTTCCCACTGTGTATGGAACACTCATCTATGATTTGGGAGCAGATCCAACTGGCCAAGCGTGGAAATAAAGATCTGCGCATCATTTGGCTTGACCTCACAAAACACGTATGGATCAGTGCCACATCAGCTCATCAACTATGCCACTGAGTTCTTCCACATGCCTGAAAGCATCAGGAGCTTGGTCTCAAATTACTACCTGAATTCCGAAAAAGTTGGGTATGTTGTTCCATGTGCCACCTGGTCGTTATGGTGTGAAGCACAACAAATGAATTTAAATTCTAAGAAGCATGCCAACAGGTTACCACGTGATCAACACAGTCTCAGTGTTTAAGTCTAGGCTTAAAACGCACTTGTTTACTCAAGCCTACCCTGACTTTCCATTATACTAATTCCCAGTCCTAATAATCTTTTCTCTCCCTCTCTCCTTCTACCGAGCCACATACGATTTTATGGAGATACTAGATGTCCAGATCCTTTCTGCCTCTGGATGGAGCTCAAATCTTCTCCAATTAAAGACTGCTGGGACTATGGCTGCTCCTAAGGCCATACAGACTTCATATAAGTCAATAATGAACTTTTTCACATTATCTGCTGTTACCCAGATGAGGATGGGTTCCCTTCTGAGTCTGGTTCCTCTCAAGGTTTCTTCCTCTTAAAACATCTTAGGGAGTTTTTCCTTGCCACCATCGCCACTCAGTGGCTTGCTCAGTTGGGATAAATTCGCAGCCTTTAATATCTGTATACCGTGTTGATATTTCTGTAAAGCTGCTTTGAGACAATGTCTATTGTAAAAAGCGCTATACAAATAAAATTGAATTGAATTGAATTGATCACACACGACAAATTGCATGAAACCCCGTGAAACTGCATTTCTTGCAGGAAAATGCACAAAAAAAAACAACTTATCATTTGAAAATTCAATTCATCTTGTACTATATTGAAAACGTCTGGGTTACACATGTGGCAATTAAGCACATTGTGCAATATATAAACACCACCTGTGAACCGCGTCGTCAGCCTCTATTATCTGAAGCGAAGACGCAATTCACAGGCATGCCCCAGTATGACAAAACTATGCAGCATCTTGTTCCTTTCTCAGGGAACAGGGTTAGATGCGTAACCCAGACATTCCCTTTCAAAGGGAACTCCACGTTGCGTTAGCTGAACGCTGTGGGAACGAGAATACCCACTCCGTCATATTGACGGTACGGCCTGTTCAAAAACATCGGGGCCCGAGGGTCACTGCAAGACACTTGAGCACGGTTTGGAATGTATATCCAGGCTGTAAAATTGAATGAATGTGTGAGGTGTAGACCACCCCGCCACAGCACACATGGATGAAACCCCCAACTTTTCAGCCACCACTGAAACAGTCTCCTGTGCAATAGGCCCAATGGTATGATGTTGGCTGCTGCTGCCATAAGCTCCAACAGTCTCTCATAGAGGACTATTAGGGGATGCCAAGATCCAGCTTTGTCTTGCTCAATGTTGATGATTGACCATACGCATGTTGTGGATAGAAACATGCTCATCGTAGTAAAATCCTTATAACCCCTAGAAAGTTGTCCATTGCACTGGAGAAATCATATTTTTCTGAGGTTCAACCTGAACCCCAAGCTCTTCATGTGGGTGAGAACAACATCTCAAAGTTCCCTGGATTGTGCCAGAATTAACCAGTCGTCCAGATAGTTTAGTACACGGGTGCTCTGGAGTCACAATGGAGCCAGAATGACATCCATGCACTTTGTAACGGTGCGAGGGGATAAAGCTAGCCCAAAGGGAAGAACCCGATATTGGTATGCATTGCCCCCAAACGCAAACCTCAGGAACTTCCTGTGACTGGGCAATATTTCTCTGTGGAAATATGCATCTTTCAGTTCTATCGTCACAAATCAGTCCTCAAACTGAATCTGTAGAATGATAAGTTTGAGCGTCAGCATCTTGAACCTGTATGTCCGAAGAGTACATTTCAGATGATGCAGATCTAAAATTGGCCACATACTTCCCTCTTTTTTGTGGACCAGGAAATTAAGGCTGTAAAAACCTCCCTCCCTCAGGGAACAGGGTACATGTTCTATGGCCCCTTTGTCCAAGAGGGATCTTACTTCATGTGCTAACGTCGGGCTCTGCTCTGTGCTCACTCCTGTGGTGAGCACACCTCTGAACCGGGGGGTGTCGAGCTCTGAACTAGACCGGGCAGCCCTTAGGTAGACCCATGGAGACACATTTGGCAGTAGCTTCCATGCTGCCAGAGGGTCTTTTAGTGACATTAACCTTTCCACATTCTGTTAGGGGGAAAGTATCAGATCTTCATTGCCCTGTGACAGCTTGCTGACCAGAGAACACATAAAACTTGGGACATCCTTGGCTAGGGGAGGCCCTCCAATAGTACTGGGGGCTAACTGCCCTAACAGCCTCATGTCCCCTGATACGTCCCTCCACGGCCCCTCAGGACCGCTCCTCCTTTATCTGCTTGGCCTTTATAACCATTCTCAGATCAGGCCTAGCTACTGGCCGCGACTGTGGCCGCCCGGTTCCTCTGGCTATCTGCGAGGGGAGGCGGGCTGCCATACTCGCCTTCTGTCCCTCCCTTTTACTAGTGCTGACCTGAGCTCCACTCGTGGATGCCCGGGTGAACTCGACACAACAGGGAAGGAAATGGCTGAATGGCTTTTCAAATCTGACGACTGCAACACACTCCAAATAAGTTGGGACAATCGACGTTTACCAGTGTGTAAAATTCTTTTCTTTTAATAACACTAATTAAGCGTTTAGGCACTGAAGACACCAGTTGGTTAAGTTTAGCAAGCGGAATTTTTCCACATTAATCCATTATGCATTTCTACGAAGGGGCCTTTGTTGCCTTATTTTTGCTCTTCATAATGTGCCACCCATTTTCAATCGGACACAGGTCAGGACTGCAGGTAGGCCATGCTAGCATGGATGAAATGAAAAACATTCCAACATAGACTTAGGTCCTTAGGCAAAACAAAAAATCACTATCACCAGTAAAAGCTATAACGGTAAAATGATTTAAATGACTCAACTCATCATATCTGTGTCATTGATTAGCTTTGTTATTCTAGATCTACCTTGTGTAATGAACAATTAAGTTTTCCAACAGTTACTTATTTTCTGACCTGCAAAATAAGCCCTACTACACATTTCACAACCTTATGAGATTAATAAGAATTCTGAGCTAAATTCTGAGACATTAACCAGTCATTTGCTCAGTTGCTTTCTGACTCCTACAAAAGATTTTGATATTAACAAATGCAAAAATAAAAATACTACAAGGTGTTTTAGTTTAAATCTATCATACTTCACATTGAAAGCAGAAACTATGCCATAACACATGCACCATGTTTTCTATTTAGTATGTTGCCCTATTTACTTGAATTCTCTTTTTTTCCCATTAGAGCCAGTGTTAGTGTCCCCAACCCAGACTTATCCTTCTCCCCATGTCCCCTTCTTTTATGACCCTTTCATCCATCACCCCTTTCCTCTTCTCCATTTCCAGTATGAGCGATTGTACAGTGGTGGCATTGGAGTAGAGCTCTCCCACTCTGATGGAGGGAACATTAATCAGGTGATGCATATCGGAAGGATACGAGGGAGGAGGAGAGGAGTCTGTTCACACGTTTCTGCCTAATAGCACTCAGCCTGTTCCCTCGTTTATTTTGCCACTGTATGTTCATTTATCACTCTGCCGTGGAGCCTGAGTTGCACTGCTCTGCTCTCTAGTCCTCTCTTCCTAGCCATCTATCTCTCTATCGTTCTTGTTCTCTACTACTCATGTCTTCCCACTGCCAGCCTGTCTGTTTTAAACACACCTTTCTCATTAGTGAAATACCTTTAGCACTTTATCATGGTATTTTTCCCCACTCAACAATTCACTTCTTTTTTCTCGGTTCTCTTCTTCCTTTATGTTCTGGCTTCTTTTGACTTTCTCTTTGGGTTATTACATTTTCTTGGTCAAAATTTTGGCTTTTTAAAATAGGTTCACCACTGTGGTTGCTTACACATACAGTATGTGGACATAGAAACAGATTAACTAAAAGCAAGAAAGAAGTGGAAATAACAATCTGCACACTTTTATTTCATTAAAAAAAAAAAACTGATGTCATATTTAATTCAAATGGTAACACATTAATATTTCTAACACAATGATAACTGTCATTTTTTTTAAACACTAAACTGCCTAATATTGATTCAGTGGTATCAACCTTATTGCCTTCAGTGGATTGCAACAATCATTTATTAATTATCCATAGATGAAGTATTATGTAATAGTCTTAATTAAATACAACAAAGTTTGATTTTATGAACAGATGAAATGACATTTCTGGTAGGGCATTCAATATGTATGAATGTATGTTCATGTTCATGTATGTTCATTATAAGTAAAGCAGTCAGTACCTGATAGTACCAGCAGACAGATGGCCGTAGGATCCACTGGTCGATGAGCTGGGCCGCGTGCTGTTCAGGATGCTCACCAGGGAATTTGGTGATTTCCGGATCATGGCTTGAAAATCAAAACTTGAGTCTGAGTGTGGTGAGCCAGGAAGGGGGCGCTTCCTGCCCTGACGAGCAAGGAGTCTCGGACTGGGAAAGCGAGAACTTGCTAAAAGAGAGAAAGCCAACTTTATATACTTTATATCTCTCTTATATACAGTGCCCTCCAGTCATGTTGGCACCCTTGGTAAATATGAGCAAAGAAGACTGTGAAAAATTGTTTTTATTGTTTAAACTTTTGATCTTTTGTTAAAAAAATTCACAAAAATACTCTGCTCTCATGGATATCAAACAATTGCAAACACAACACACTTTGTTAAACATACGTGTGCAACAATTATTGGCACCCCTATGAATTCATATGATAACAATATATTTAAAGTATATTCCCATTGATATATTAAAGTTAAAGTGCACCTGGGTGACCAGGAACAGGAAATTGTTCAAGCATGACTTCCTGTTTCACAGGGGTATAAATATGAGGTAACACATAGGCCAAATTCCCTTAGTCATTCTTAACAATGGGTAATACCAAGGAATATAGCTGTGATGTCCCACAAAAGGTTGTTGAGCTTCACAAAATGGAATGTGTCTATAAGAAAACAGCACAAGCATTGAAATGCCTATTTTCACAATAATGGCAATAATTAAGAAGTTCCAGTCAACTGGAAATGTTATGAATCAACCTGGAATTGGACACGTGTCTATATCGTCTCAACACACTGTGAAGAGGATGGTCTAGTGGCAAAAAATCTCCAAGGATCACAGCTGGAGAACTGCAGATGTTAGTTGTATCTTGGGGTCACAGAAAGTCTCCAAGACTACAGTCCAAAGTCACCTACAATCACCACAAGTTGTTTGGAAGGGTTTCAAGATAAAAGCCTCTACTCTCATCCAAAAACAAACTCGAGCGTCTTCAGTTTGCCAGACATTACTGGAACTTCAAATGGGATTGGGTTCTATGGTCAGATGAAACCAAAATAGAAGTTTTTGGCAATAAACACCAGAGGTGGTGTTGGTGCACACAGAGAGGTAGCCATATGGAAAAGTACCTCATGTCCACGGTTAAATATGGTGGTGGATCTTTAAAGTTTTGATGCTGCTTTTCTGCCAGAGGACATGGACATTTTGTTAGGATACATGGCATCATGGACTCTATCAAATATCAACAGATATTAAATGAAAACCTGACTGCCTCTGACAGAAAGCTTCAAATGGGCCGTGGTTGGATCTTTCAGCAGGACAATGATCCAAAACATCATCAAAATCAACACAAAAATGGTTTACTGACCACAAAATCAATATCCTGCCATGACCATCCCAGTCCCCTGACCTGAACCCCATAGAAAACCTGTGGGGTGAACTGAAGAGGAGAGTCCACCAGCATGGACCTCGAAATTTGAAGGATCTGAAGAGACTATGTATGGAGGAATGGTCTCAGATCCCATGTATTCTCAAACTCATCAGGCATTATAGAAGAAGACTCAGAGCTGTTATCTTGGCAAAGGGAAGTAGCACAAATTATTGACTAAAAGGGTGCCAATAACACAAACCCATATTTAACAAAAATGTTTTAGAAACCTGTGTTGTGTTTGCAATTGTTTGATATCCATGAGAGCAGAGTATTTTTGTGATTTTTTAAACAAAAGATCAAAAGGTTAAACAATAAAGACAATTTTTCACAGCCTTCTTTGCTCATATTTACCAAGGGTGATAATATTACTGGAGGGAACTGTAAAAACACAGTGAATTTCAATATTTCAGTACTTCAGTATTGAATGAAGAGACAAAATATACTCGTAGTTGTTATGCATAGTCAATTGGGAGAAATGTAAACCCAGAGGATCTCTCTCCTGGCCTATGATATATTTCCACCATTGTTATCTTAGTTACTACCAATCAGTCACATTGTTTGTAATTATTTGGCCACTGCATAAATGCCATATTTTCTGATATTATTTATGAAGTCTTGCTTCATAACTGTATCGTAATTCTGTTTCTGGTTTACCCAATAATTTTTTTGCCCTGGATTCATTTGGTTTTTTAATTTGCTGATATCTCATCATTTGACTCTGTGGTTGATGCTTCAGTAAAGTATAGATTTAAAAAATTATCAAGAGGATAATTTCTGATACACTGCAGATTCATATCCTTTCTGTATTCTGTATTTTTTCCAATATTAACCAAAGATTCAGTTTAATCATGGATTATTCATGTGAAAACATATTTTGTGTGTGTGTGTGTGTGGGGGGGTTAAACAGAAAGTTTATTTCATGTTTTACATCAAACTAAATTTAATCCTGGATGATCATTTTAAAAGCAGATTAAAAGAGGTCCTTACACTCACTGGCCTTATTTCTCACATTTTACCATCACACACACACAAACCAGTGACTTTCCCCTAACCCATGTGTCACAGCAATATTTAATCACATTTAATTTCCTTGAATAGTCCTTTATTCATGAATGGAATTGCAGTGGTCTGTCTTTGAAAAGCCTTCACTAGAAAGCAGCTTCGATGAAGACAGGCACACTTGCACACAATGACAAGTATCTACAGATTAAGAAATGACTTTTGTTGTCTTTTCACTGGGAAATGTCACAAACAAGAAAGGAGGGACAGAAGAGGAGGGGAAAAGAGTGACGCTGAGGGGATGTAGCTCCTTTGTTGTATGGAGTGACACAATGACTTTATGACTAATTTTTTTTCCCTTCAGTTGTTTTAATTTTATCAGAAAGCAGAAGCACACAAGCAAATAAGATTACTCTCTCTCTCTTTCTCTTATTTGACACTTCAAGCATTTACAGTGCCTGCCATTCACATGTAAATCACTGTGTGTGTGTGTGTGTGTGTGTGTGTGTGTGTGTGTGTGTGTGTGTGTGTGTGTGTGTGCCGATATGCTTGCAGCATATTCACAATATGGCCTGTTCACAGCTCTGCTCAAAGGCTTTCAATGGATTTAGATTTTGATGTGTGGGACACACACAAGGCTTTCACTTAGTCTCGGTTGATGATTCTACGGTTGATGACAGCTGTTCAAAATGCTGAATCTGAAAACAAAATCTAGAATCACTACATAATACATACACCGATCAGCCATAACAATAATACCAATGACAGGTGAAGGGAATAACATTGATTATCTCATTACAATGACACCGGTCAAGGGGTGGGATTGATTAGGCAGCAAGGGAACAGTCAGTTCTTGAAGGTGATGTGTTAAACAGGAAAAATGGGCAAGCATAAGGATCTCAGAGACTTTGACAAGGGCCAAATTGTGATGGATAGACTGGGTCAGAGCACCTCCAAAACATTAGGTCTTGTGGGGTGTTCCCAGTATGCAATGGTTAGTACCTACTAAAAGTGGTCCAAGGAAGAACAACTGGTGAACTGGCAACAGGTTCATGGGTGGCCAAGGCTCAGTGATGTGTGTGGGGAGTGAAGGCTAGCCCATCAGGTCTGATCCCACAGAAATGCTACTGTAGCACAAATTACTGAAAAAGTTCATGCTGGCTATGATCGAAAGGTGTCAAAACACATTGTGCATCACAGATTGCTGCATATGGTGCCCGTGCTGACCCCTCTCCACCACCGAAAGCGTCTACAATGGGTACATGAGCATCAGAACTGGACCATGGAGCAATGGATTAAGGTAGTCTGGTCTGATGAATCACAATTTCTTTTACATCATGTGGATGGCCGGATGGTGTGCGTTGCTTAACTAAGGAAGAGATGGCACCAGAAGTGTATATAAAAAAACACCAGAAATACTACATAGCATACTGACCTGAAAGATAATAGAGTGAAGTACACTTGCTTTAGTGCAATTCTTACTGACTTTTACCATTTGAATATGCAGGCAGCTGAAGTTCAAAGTAGACTTTCTAAAACGCATGCCTTCTTAAATACAGATGTTAGTTACAGATGTCAGACATTTGAAATGGCCATTAGAGGTGAACACATTTAAACAATGTCCTCATCAGAATACAGATAGACCTGGTCTGTTCTTTTTTTATTAGACTCCCTCCAACAGTAATTACACTGATGGGAGCACAACTAAAATCCAAGTAAGCTACTCTTGCTCTCTTTCTAAGCTTGAGACATTTGATAGTGCCCGTCTCTTTATTTGCTCTCATGCTATATCTCTACATCATAAAGGAGTGCTTTAAGTGCTAATTTGGCTTGGGTGGAACATGTATTGTTGAAACAGGAAGACTTATTACCCAGGCTCGATCACAGTAAGTCTGTGAAGTGCAGAAGGCCTTTACATCTCCATCAGAAAAACAATGGCCCTAATTGTTTTGTTCCAGTCTATTAATCTTAAATAGTGCCACAGCAGAAAGGATTTCTCCTATGATGAATAGTGGGACATTCCAATTTCCACTTAATAGCAATTAATTTCCTGATACCAGTGCAAGTTTGGCTTTTTTTAATTGGGTTGTGAGGAAAAGGAGACTAGATGGAGAGGGAGCGCTAACAAGAGGCTGACTAAATGTTACCATCAAACAGTCCAGTCAGTACAACCTCTATTGAAAACCTGTATGCCTTTAATTTCTTATACATACTTTAAAATAGCTCATTATGAGACACACACACACAGACACACACACACACCTCCCCCAGTCAAACCATTAAGACAATGGCTTATTTAAATCAGGTCACTCTATTATCTTACTAACTTTTAATCTTTTGTCTTTTCATCTGAAGCCTTAAGAAAACGTGCAGCTTTTGGATACTGATTTGGGGTACTGAATTCACAATCAAAGGATAAAGTCACAAATTATTTATATACAGAATGGTCATTAGTCTCTGTTTGATTTTAGATACAATAACTGAAGTGACACAGATCCAAGTTAGTCGTAGAATCTAAAGCTAAAGTTTGAGTTTCAAATTAGTTGTTCAGTTGAAGAGGCAGAAAGAAGTGTCCTTAAATATGAAACACACTGATACATGTTGGTGTAAGTAAAAAAATGTAAGTACATCACTTACATCATTTTTTTGGGCCACATCAGCATCAGAGTGGTAGTCTGAACACTCACCTTCCAGAGCCTGGAGGTATTCCATGTGCAAAGCATTGGTCCCTGATCCAGTAGTAGACATGGTAGAGGGAATGATGTCAGCATAGGGGCTACGGTGACCTGCAAGCAGTGCCATTTGATGGTAGTATTCTGCTGTGGTCAAACCAGTGTGTGGGGCTAACAGAAACAAAAATTATATGGAGGAGATGAAAAAACATATAGGCATTGTTGTACAGTTAATGTTACATTGTACTAATTAATACCACAGCACTGCTGAATAATCAGTTCAGATTGGTCAAAAGGTGTTGATTAATTTTCTATAACATTAGCTCTGACAGTTCTGGCTATATAGCATAGAGCATAGAAACTTGTAATGCTGACACTCCAAATAAAAATGTGTGCTATTTATATAATTTTTGATACTGATAAGTGTTTTTAGAAGTATTTTTATAGAGTCCTCAGCGTCAGCGCTTTGTAATGATCAGCTGTAGGTAAAGCTATAACTGTAAATTTTCAGACACAAGAAAAACTTCTGTACAGAGGTCTCTGCATAACATTTTTTTGTTTTATTAGCTTAAATTTCCCTAATTTCCCATCAGGGATCAATAAAGTACATCTCTCTGTTTGTCTGCTTGTCTTAAAGAGAGCAAAAGACAGGCTTAAATTATTGCACATATAAAGAGGGAAAGACTGTTTATATCTGCTATATTGTAAGTGATAACCAGGAACTAACTTGTTTTGTGGATTTTCCACAACATTTTATGTAACTACACATAGATCAAATGTATAAAGCATCATTTATTAATTCATAAAAAAAAGTGTAATCATATAAATAGTACTCTGATATAAGAAGAGTAAAACATTTTGGGATGTGCTTTTATGGGGGGGGGGGGGGGGGGGCAACCTTGGGGTGTTAACAGTACTTCCGCTTTGTACTGGGCTGCTTCAGGCCGCACCATCACTGATTTTTTTTCCCTATAACAGCATGCCTCATGTTTTTTCCTTACATAGATAATACTGTTGCAAAGAAATCTAAGTGCACAGGCAAAATGCTGAATACTAAGAGCATGTTTCTGCCTGAGTCTGTGTTGAAAATTTTCACTCAGTGTAAATATATATATATAATTACTATAATTTCCAGTTTCTGTCCAAATTATGTAATATGAATGCATGCCTGAGTGACATGGTCTAAATGTTTAAAAACACAGGAATGGATGCTTATGTAATAGCACAATTTATGCTAAGTGACTGTGTCAATTCCAGGTATATGAAAAGGTATTTGATCAGTAAATCATATTTCTTTAAAGCGTATTTAAATTTCTGTCCTTTGTTCTCACTCTTAATAGAACTGAAGAAGAAAACACTTTGTAATATAGCCACATATATGAGCACTCAACTCAAGGCTTGAGGCAAGTGAGACAGGGACTCTGTATTTATTTGGGTAATGAACAGCTGGATAACGTATCAGACCATACAAGTTTCCATAATGCAGAAAAGAGAGGCAGCAGGGTGTTATCGGGAGGTGCAGCACTCCCCATTGCATCCTTTCAGCATGCTCTTTCCTCCTCTTTCACTGCCAAAGTTAAAACTCCATTTAAAAACAAACGGTCCAAATCTCTTAAGATCTGCATGCATAAAGCAGAGGTATGCGTGGCATTTTTTCCTTCTATCTCCTTCACTCTATCTTTGCCTCTTACCCTGCCAACACACACACACACACACACACACACACACACACACACACACTCCTTCTGTTTGGCTCCTGGAGTGCAAATGCAAAACTCATTTTAGCTACACTGTGTTCTGGCTAATCCCTGCTCTATTCCAATCTAAATTAAAAGGGAGTAAATAAGGAACACATAAATATATAAACAAACAAGGGGACTAAAATGTAGATTGTGGCCTAGTCTCTATGCCTGGAATGTGCGTCTCAGATTGGCTGTATAAATGAAAGAGAAAAATTCTAAATGAATTTGATATGGGTATTATATCTTTAAGTGGATGGGGAGGGATGAAGGGTTACTATGTTAATTGTCTCTGCCTTGCTTTTTTTTTTTTTTTGCCCTTAGCAAAATGTATTGTGGCGTGCTCTGGATGGGATGGCAAGTTTGGAGATGTGAAGAGCTGTGGGTGGCACACAGACTTTTGGAAGAGAACAAAACAATCCAGTTATTCTGCATGCCACCACAGCCTGAGGGCCTCCCTTTAGTGAGGCACAGACAGAAGCAAGGAGAAAGTGTACATGCAAAATCAGAATTCAGTAAATGAAAAAGAAAAAAAGAAACAAAATCAGAAGCAAAAAAAAATTATCCTACCCATGGTAGGATCAGTACATACAAACATATGGATGTTGATCAGATTTCTGCACATAATGACTAAAAAAAATATAACTTTTTTCAGGCAATCTGCTAAATATTTTTTTCCAACAATCAATAATACACCATCCTACATTGCCATTCTGCTTTTGGACATCAGATACTGAGCATGTCCGTTGAATGTGTCATGGTTAGAGATATGGATTATCAAAGATTTCGCCTCTCATAAGGCCAGGAAGAAGAGCATATAATAGTAAGTTGCTCTAATTGGGCATCTATGGCTTAGGAGATAGAGTGGGTTGTCCACTAATTGATCCCCAGCCCACATGCCGAAGTGTCCTTGGGAAAGACACTGAACCCCAAGTTGCCCCCAGTGGCAGGCTAGCACCTTGCATGTGTGCAAGTGTATAAGTGTGTGTGTGTGAATTGGTGAATGAGAAACAGTGTAAAGTGCTTTGTAGAACCGCTAAGGTTAAAAAGCGCTATATAAGTGCAGACTATTTTTTTATTGCAGCATAAGAGACAAGTGCTGGTGTGATGCGACACATAGGAGGGGGAGCATGGCCAAGTATGAGCAGGGTTGAGTGTCGGCAAGACTAGGACTTGAACTTGAGTTGGCAGCATGAGAGCTGAGTGCAGAGTCTCAATGGCTGTGGGGAGCTTGGGGAGAGCAACAAATTATACTGCCTTAGAAAAGCAATCGATGATGGTCAGGATGGTGGTTTTACCTTGTGAGCGAGGCAGATCGGTGACAAAGTCTAAGGTAACATAGGACTAGGGTTGGGAACAGGCAAGGGTCACAGCAGGCTGGCAGGTGGATGGTGTGAGGCTTTGCTCCTAGCACACACAGTATAGACAGTGACAAAGGCCTGGGTGTCAGCTTCCATGGTTGGCCACCAGAAGCGCTGCTTCAGCAGGCCTAGGGTGAGATTGGAGCCTGGGTGGCAGGCGAATCAGGAGCATTGACCCCACTGGAGGAATGCACAGAGTCAGGGACAAACAGACAACCAGGAGTAAAATTACCTGGATTGGACTGGGTGCGTTGTGCTTTCCTGATCACCGTCTCAATCTCCCATATGATGACTCCCCCAACACAGGAAGGAGGGAGGATGGTGTCAGGATTTAGGTCCTCTAAGAGGGCGAACTGGCAGGAGAGGGCATCTAGTTTAGCGTTCTTAGAGCCTGGAAGGTAGGTGATGGTAAAATTGAACTGACCTAAGATCAAGGACCAGCGTACCTGATGGGATTTTAGATGCTTGGTGGACTGGATGTAGGCCAGGTTTTTGTGGTTGGTTCCAGCAATAAATGGATGCTCAGCCCCCTCAAGCCAATGCCTCCATTCCTCCAATGTTAACTTATGGGCTAGTAGCTCACAATTCCCCACATCATGTTCAGCTGGGGAGAGGCGGCATTAGAAGAAGGCACGTGGATGGAGCTTCTGGTCAGGGACGGATCAGTAGGAGAGTACAGCACCCATACCTGAATCAAAGGCATCCATCCATCCATCCATCCATCTTCAATACCGCTTATCCTTCCTTCAGGGTCACAGGGAAACCTGGAGCCTATCCCAGGGAGCAATGGGCACAAGGCGGGGTACACCCTGGACAGGGTGCCAATCCATCGCAGGGCACACTCACATACACATTCACACACCCATTCATACACTACAGAGACTTTGGACATGCCAATCAGCCTACCATGCATGTCTTTGGATTGGGGGAGGAAACCCTCGCAGCACAGGGAGAACATGCAAACTCTGCACACACAGGGCCACGGTAGGAATCGAACCCCCTGACCCTGGAGGTGTGAGGCGGACGTGCTCACCACTAAGCCACCGTGCGCCCTCAAAGGCATCCACCTTTACGATAAACTGTAATGAGGGGTCAGGCTGTATCAACTGCTGGGGTGTTGGTGAGGCCGAAAGATATGACCAGATATTTGAAGTGGTACAGGGGAGTGTTGAACGCAGTCTTCCACTTGTCCCCTGCTCTGATCCTGACCAGGTGGTATGCGTTCCGCAGGTAAAACTTTGTGAAAATAGTGGCCCCATGCAGTGGCTCGAAGGCAGAGCGGCAGGAGTACTGTGACGTTGTTAAGGGTGGAGGGTCTTATCTTTTTTAGCCACAAAGAAAAAGCTGGCACCCAGGAGTGAGGAGGAAGGTCAGATTATGCTGTCAACAAGGGTCCTTGCTAAAAACCTCACCCAGGTTGAGGTACTGGGTGGGGTGGGGATCACTGTGGAGATGTCTGGATGAGTGGGAGTTTGGAAACGGAACTTGTGGTGGCTGGAGTGGGTGGAAGGTCTGATTTCAGGCATGAAGAGTGACAAAAAGGGATCCAGTTCATGACCCTGCCTGCTGACCAGTCTATTTGGGGATTGTGTCTTTTCAACCAAGAATAGCCTAGCACCAGCAGGGTACCTGGAGAGGAGATGAGGTTCAGCTGAACTTTCTCACAGTGGTTCCCAGAGAGCACAAGGAGCAATGGGGCAGTGCAATGGGTGATCTGGGCCAGGAATTTCCCATCCAGGACATTGACATTAATGGGGAATCTAGGGACTCAATGGGTATTCCTGACTGGGATGCTAACTCCTTATCCAGAAAGCTATCTTTGGTACCTGAATTGATAAATGCAAGGATGGGAATGGAGAGCTGGATGTAGCACAGGGTGGTGGGAATCTGAAAGCATGATAAGGGGTCAGGAGTTTTAACCACAGGGAGCATTTAACCAGGGCATGGCATGGTCGGCCACAATAGAAGCACGTACCTGTCTGGAATCTTCTCTACTGCTCAGCGGGAGAAAGCCGGATCTGACCCAGCTGCTTGGGTCTTCCCCATTATGCAATGGTTCAGGGCTAAAGCTCGAGGCAGGATTGACAAATGAGTGGAGGAGAGTACTGGAGGCGAAAGGTGCCTGGGGTTGGAGTCAGGTGGAGGTGTGAGGGAAGTGTCAGCCGATGTAGGGATTCAAACACGGGTCTGCAGCATAAGAGATAAGTACTCATGTGATGCCACTGAGAGGAGGGGGAACAATGCAAAATATGTGCATAGTCAGTGAACCATGAGGAATGCAAGGTGGGGCTGGGCGTAGCAGGAAGAGAGCTGGGAGAGAGCAGACAGGCAGCATGACCAGTGAACCAGGAACACAAGGAGAAAAAAATATGATAAGCATAGGATTACTTGATGAGGAAAAACACTTGACATAACTTGAAAACAAACACGAGGAAAGCCAGAAGTGCACTGCACTGAAGCCGGAACAATCTGTTGATGAGTGGCTGAAAAACCCAGGCTTATAAATGCTGCAGATTGGGTGAGTAGATTAGAACCAGGTGAGATCAATCAGGCGAGGCATGAACTGGAGTGCTATGCCCTGTACAATACTCTGTACAATTTTGCTGACCAAAAAAGCCTCTCAGAATGCAAATGTTGAACCTTGAGGCAGATGGGCTGCAACAGCAGAAGACCATGTTGGGTTCCACTTCTGTCAGCTAAGAACAGAAAGCTGAAGCTGCAGTGGGCACAGCCTCACCAAAACTGGACAGTTGAACACTGGAAAAAGTAGCCTGTAGGCTGATGAATCTCGATTTCTGCTCACAGATGATGGGGTGAGAATTTGATGCCAATAGCATGAATCCATGGACCCAACCTGCCTTGTTTCAACAGTCCAGGCTGGTGGAGGTGGCATAATGGTGTGGTGAATGTTTTCTTGGCACACTTTGGGCCTGTTAATACCAAATCAGCTATTACATGACTGTCACAGGCTATTTGAGTATTCTTGCTGAACATGTGCATCCCTTCACTGCCACAATTTACCTAGCTTCTAATGGCTATTTCCAGCATGATAAATGTACTATGTAACAAAGCAAAAGTCTATGTAACAAAGCAAAAGTCATCTCAAACTGGTTTTATGAACATGACACTGAGTTCATATGTTTAGTGGTTTTTCCAGTCACCAGATCTGAATCCAATAGAACACCTTCGGGATGTTGTAGAACAGGAGATTTGCAGCATAACACATTATTGTTTCTATAGTAACAGCTCATTCACTGAGACTTGTATGGCAGACACCACTTGCATATCAGACTAATAACAAACACAGCTAATCTGTTTTAGAGAGCTGAAATTACCCTTTGTGTTCCCTGACTTTTGAATGAAATTTTTGGCCATTGCCCTTCTTCTTGTATAATTTTCAGTCTCTCCTCACAAGTATGTACATCAAAATACTTTTCTAAATTGAGGTCAACATTAGCAGTGTCTGTCATTTCATGTCAAAAAGTAGTTGAGCTGCACACATGAGCTTCACTGAATGACTATTGTGTAGTGTACTGTATTGGGGGCTTCAAAGATCATTTTCACGCAAGGTGCACTACTGTTGACCAAAATGAGTTTGAGTTATAAGCATGAGATATTTGTTTTTGCTGAAATATTGAATTCCACCAAGAGAGATGAATAATATAGACACTTTGGTAAACATTTCATTGGTGCATTTTAATGGAATTTTAGGAAAAGCCAGGCTTGCTGTGTAGTCAATTGCCAGTGATTCATACACTTATTCACACCTAGGAACAATTTACCATAGATAATCCACCTACTACCTGTATGTTTTTAGACAGTGGGAGGAAAATGGAGAACCCAGAGGAATCATTGTCTACTGAAGTGAGGCATGCTAGAAAGAGCCTCCAACCAGCCTCTTTCGGTAATTGAACTTGAATCTTCAATTAAAGCTCCCAGACTGTGCAGTAGGCCAAGGGGCCAGCACACTGAAGCAACCCTTTAAAGACAGCAGGTTCCTGCCAACCCTGTAATTGATTTTTTCAGTCTGGCTCTGTGCAGTGGACCCAAACAACTCCCTGTAGGCCTGAAGCTTCAAGCCCATGCTGCTTGCCTTCCCTCCCTGGTTCCCTCCATGTTATGCCCTTTGCCCTAAACCCTGGGCTGAGACCTCCTCCCTTTAACTTTGAACATGACCACTACACTCACTTGTTCTTTCTGCAGAGGCAATGACACGAGAAGAAGATCAAAGACAATAACCCAGCTACAGTCTCCCTTTTCATAAGAGAACAATCACGCATGCTGAGGAGAAAGTATTGTTATATAAGGGTTTGCTACATAATAGACAAGCTGATATGATGTCATTATTAAGGTACTCTTTGCTGGTACTGTCAAAAGGCACATAACATAAAAGTGAAAACTGTATTTATTGTGCTTTATAACATAGTACTTTTGCTTGGGTGACAATGATAAATGAATGATCTTTTGTATCATTAGGAGGCATCGTTCACCAGGAAAAGTGAATATAGTATAACTTTAAACTAATTTAAGGCAATGGTATGTAATCAATTAGGAAAATATCAAACTCTGCATTGAACTGGGTCTCCCAAAATATAACAGACAACATACTATAAAAGGTACAACAGTGGCCCTTAAAGTTCAGTTATTTGCCTTTACTTAAATTTTTAAAAGTACAGTGTGTTTACTTTGTCAGGTGAATCATACTTACTAAAGATACAAAGATATTCTAAAGATTCTAGTGACAAGCAAAGGTATATATATATTTTTACCTGAGTGTGTACTGCATTGTCTAACCTTTGTACTTGGGGTCCATTGAGTCCCCACTATATGGGATGTAATTAAGACCCATTTTTCCCAATCAAGCCCTGCTCTAACAGATATTTCAAGTTTTTCAATTAGATTGTACTGGAACCTGGAACAGATCAAAAAGTGTGAGCCACCTGGCAGTCTCTGAAAAAGTTTAACATTTAAACTGACCTCCTTAATTAAAAATATACTGCTATGAGTAACCTGTACGAAATTTGTCAGTGTGTTGTGATGCTGATATTTCCTGTCACTTTTAAGTTTCATGTATAATTAAAAATTAATTAAGGTAGAGTTGTGACATGTTAACACTGCTAGACTTCCTCAAACCAATGAAATAAAGTGTTAGAAGGTTTTTTGTGCATTAAAGAGATTTTTTTGGAAATGTATGTTCTCTGTTATGGAGTGCCTATTAAAATGAATGTCAGAGGCCCCAGAATGGGTCCCAGAGTTCTTACCATCTGCAGGGCTGAGTCCCCTAGCTGCAGAGATCATAGAAAGAGAGGGGCTGCTATGAATGGAGCGGATGTAGTCCATGTATGGGTTGATGTATGGGTGTGGGGGGCTAAAGGTCGAATCCACTCCTATGCCTGAAGAATTCCGGTGGGGTGGGATTCTGATGACAGAGATATCAGAAAATGCAGGGCTGCCTGCCAATACAGGAGGCCTGGATTAAAAAACACAGAGTAAAAGGAATTAGCATTTAAAAAGTACTATTTTCAAACACAAAGCTTTTAGTTTCTCTCAGTTAAAAAAAAAAAGTCATCTTATGTGTGTATCTGGAACTGAATCACAATTACATTTGGAATAAGCATGAACAGGCAAATGCTTGCCATTCACTATTGCTTTCTGTTCCTAGTGTTACTTCACCTAAGAATGTAGCAGGAAGTGGAGCAGGAAATGAATGGTGACACTATCTGTCACCATCTGTGCAGCCAAATCTTAAAGCAAGAGGGAAGAAGAAAGCCCAAGCTAAATTCTAACTGTTCCCCTCCCTTGCAGACATTTCCTAAGATCAAAGCCAGCTTTCATGGCAGCATCTTAATCAGATGATGACGGCCATGAATTTTCTCATCACTCCCACAATGCCTTTCAATGTTTTCTTTAAGTCTATGAGTTTGAGAGTTTTGTTTTTATAGATTGTAAACACACTTTCTTAAGTAACAAGTGATGTTTATGCTTTTTAATGAAAAAGGGTTATCACTCACCAGTAGAAACTTAGCAAAAAGGATCCAGAAAATGTTGGCTGTTAATTATATTTTCTAATCATGAGGTCACCATGTGACTTTGTGGTCTCAACATGTGTGCACACCCAGACAAGAAGATATCCAGGTGTTGAGACACCGCCCCTGGCAGTTAGGTGGGGTGAAACAGAACTGATATTAACACATCACAAACAACTCCAAAAAATCCATCTAAAAGAACTATCCATCAAGAGTTCAAGATTGTGACTATGCTTACATGCACATAAAATTCCGTTTAAGGTCTATATTTGTGTTGCAGCCATATTCCAAATACAATGTTTATATATATACAGGCATAGAAATATTCCTGTATACATGGTTGTTGTAAGTATGCCTGAGTTGGCATTCCTTAATACCTAGCCTACAGCTAAGCATCTGTTAGCACCCACAATTGCTTGTAGACTGAGCATACACATATATCTCCTTTCAGTGGATGTTTATATTCAGCAAATTTCTGATTAAAGGAGGCATATTCCAGGGGTGGGAATCAGAATTTGGGGAATCAGAATATTGTCTTAATCTGCATTGGGCAATTGGATTGTGATGTTTACATACTAATACTAATGAGAATATTGCCAAAATCCAATTAATATCGGAATATGTGTTTATAAGTGTTCAAATTAATAATGGAATATTCCGGAATATTAATATCGGAATATGATATGCATGTAAACATAGTCTTTAAAAGGGAAAAAGATCTGAGAGCCAGAGGTGAAAATATTTGTCCTGTGGAGAAATTTTGAGTCTTGATAGGAGGGCCAGAAAGATCCAATTATACACCAAAATCTGTCCTGGAGCTCAAGGCATTCACTGCAGTCTACAAATGGGAAACACCCTTCAAACCTAGACTAATCAAGCAACAGATATTGGCATAATGGGACAACCTAACAGCTGAATTGCTGAAATATTTTCAATCCAATATAAATAAATAAAAATCCCAAGGGATTTTAGGTAGCATCAGAGAATCCAAGACTCTGCTTTTTTTCTACCATATTACCACAAGAAATGAAAGTGCTAGTTGTTTATAGATATGTCCTCTTAATCTGCTAAACACAAATTCATTCATTCATTCATCTTTAGTAAGTGCTTTATTCTGAACAGGGTAGCAGCGGATCCTGAGCCTATCCTGGGAACACTGAGTGCAAGGCAGAAGAAGTCACTTCAGATGTGTGCTTCTAACATTGCGGCAACAGTTTGGAGAAGACACACATATCGTTGTGATGGTCAGGTGTCCACAAACCTTTGCCCATATAGAGTATATAGAAATTATGTACAATTGTTTAAATGGTTACAGTTGTCTGAGTAACATGAAATACTATACAATTAAATACAATATTTTTCTGAGAGGTGTTAAAATGACTAATTAAATAATACACTAAGCAGTGTGCCTAATCCACACTTGGTTGTGATACTTTGGCTATGAATCAGTCTGTGTTTATTACCCTTAGTTGTATGTTCTTGTCCAACATACACACCCACATCCATTCCCTTCTTTTGCATTTTTTTTTTTACT
Organism: Ictalurus punctatus; assembly: GCF_001660625.3. Classification (NCBI taxonomy): domain Eukaryota; kingdom Metazoa; phylum Chordata; class Actinopteri; order Siluriformes; family Ictaluridae; genus Ictalurus; species Ictalurus punctatus. The sequence continues at coordinate 400,581 of NC_030438.2, read as the reverse complement.
GGTGTGTGTGTGTGTGTGTGTGTGTGTGTGTGTGGTAATTAGTTATTATTCCACCTCATTAATTTAGATCAGTGGACAGGTCTACAAAAGCTTAACATCTACTTACATTATACCAGTAAAAAAAAAAAAAATACCAGTTGACACACACACACACACACACACACACACACACACACACACACACACACACACACACACACACACTTCCATGATGAATTACAATCTCTCTTTAAAAGCCAATGGCTGCAATTCCTACAACATTCATTATCTGATATCATGACACTTTGCTACAAAATCAATACCTGCAATAGCAGCTTTAACACAAGCTTGGAATCAATAGCCCTGGTGGCTGGGACAACAGAAACCTTTACTGAACTAAAACTGATACACTACAAACACAAATCTCCATCCTGAGCCCCAAATTAAGAGAAATAATTTGCTTTTTTGGAAGGTGCTAGAATGACAAAAGATCCTTGTTTCACTTTATTCCACTGAGAGCATAAACATTTTGCTGAGGCAGAGCAAATCCAAGGTGGAAAAGAGAGACCGATACAGCCCACAAGGGCTAATATGTATTACTGTAGGTTCTCCATCAGCATGATGATGATGAGCTGTGTCACACCACTTCTGTAAGATATAGGCTCTAAGTGACTTTCACATCACTGTTTTACCCCATGAAGCAGTGGTGCACTGGCCCAGAGAGACTGATCAAGATTTTTGCCAATATTATGAACTTTAAAAATCAGCAAACATGAAGTGCATGGATTTTGAATGAAATTGATGAAATAGGATGCACTTTTTTGCCACCTGAGATTACTTGTGTGTTTTTATTTATATAAATGTTTAGGCCCAGAAAGAAAGAAAAGAAAAAAAACACTCTGAAGATTTTTCCACAGAATCACTGTAAGTGTTACCGGTATTGAGTAATAGAAGTTTCAACACACTGAAATAGAAGTTTTGGTTTTTTTTGCATACAGATGCCTGCAGATGACTACAACTGGGAGCTATAAGCTGGAAAACACAATTGTACCACAGCATGAAGCCTTTCCTAGTCCAAGTTCAAATTTGATAACAATCCCAAAGAAAATTTATATTTTGCACATGTTTTTCTAAGGGTATGTCCATGCATTTTACCATAATCTCCTTTTCGAGACACCAAATGGCCCTTGGTAACCATATATACATACCAAGAATAAAAAGGCCACTACTCTTGATAATGAAAGGTGACACTAAGAGCTATCATATCACATATCCAGTAATCTACAAAATGTATATTATATATATATATATATATATATATATATATATATATATGAAGGCACCAATGATAAAACTATCAGAGTCACATTGTGCTTGAATTCCAGAATTTGAATTTAAAAGTTCAGAACCTTCTTATGTCATAATAGTTGAGAACAGAGAAAATCTTGATGTGTTCACTAGACCCATTCATAGTCTTTATGAACACACCAAAAGTTGTCATTATTGTTTACATTGTGTTAATTGAAGCATGAAAAAATTCTTGCGTGGACTCTGATCTTTCTTTCGTGGATATTCGCAGTAATACAGTGATGAACTTGTACTAATTTTTCAACTGAGCATCAACATCACTTAAATACTAAAAATTCACAGAATATACATTATACATCAATCTCAACTTGAATATTATTAATTATCAATTATTAATATTATTTAATATTAATATCAATTAATTGTTAATTATTATTATTATTATTATTACTATATTACTATTATTATTATATTAATATTAGAGCAATTACTAATGAGATATGTTGAAGAAATTTGACAGTAAGTTAACAATGAACTTCACTCAGCCGGGCATCCACCATTACTCAAAACCTATTGGCTGATTTCGGTCATATGACTGGCCTCTGATCATTTTTCCATAGCAGAGCTTTATTTTAAATGGGAAATTCTGTGACCCTGATCTTTTTATCATCCAAGTACATTTATGAGATCATTCTTCAATGCTCAATCAACAGCCGTGGATGCACAACTCCAAAAATACAGTTTTGTGACTGATCTTTTTTCATTGTGGTCTTATATATATATATATATATATATTCATAATTGAAACCTTTGCACGATATTACGCCACTGGTTACGCACCTTTACAGGGGAACTTTTAAATTGAAGTGTTGACCCTTCAATTTAATATCATAATTTTCAGCATCTCATTGACTATACAATGTGTCAGTCATCGACACAATCCGTTTCAGTAGTCTCAAGCTTTTCGGAAGGCGGCTCCATTCAGCACGGATTCTCATTGGCTATTGAAGGCTATGGACAGGACATGGAAGTTCCTATTGGTTCAAATGAGGTGTCAACCAAAAGGGCAGAGAGAGTCCAATGGCCATTTTGAAATCTAGCGATAAGGGATATTCACATGCGAACTGAAGTTATTATGGAGAATACGTGAAAAATTAGGCACATCTGCCAGTAATATGAAATAACGCAGAAACTGATGTAAAATGTATTTTGAACTAAATATGTTTTACATAATTGGATTGGTTGGACCTTGTAAGTGTAACAAGAGTGTTTTTTTTCGGGATGTTATGGATAAGTGGACAACTATGAGGCTTCACAGGTGAGTTGACTCCGTTTCAGAAGTGTTTGTTTGCATGTTGGTGGTCTGACAGAGACGTTGATTGTAGCTGCTGTTGTGATTGTATCTTGAAAAGGTTTATATCAATCAAATCACAAGAATATTAGCTTTACAAAAGGTATATCACATGAGCACCTACTTACATACAGAAGCTGTTTACATAGCATAGTTTTGCTCATAATGCAACAGCCTGCCTTGAATTAAAGCTGAAAGTCTACGTCTGAAGCACAACTTGATTGCTTCATTTCAAATCCATTGTGATGATATACAGAGGCAAAATTATGAAAATTGTGTCTGTGTCCAAATACTTATGGACCTATGGACCTGACAGTATATACAGTTCCCTAGGAAAGTATTCATCCCCCTTGGTGTTTTTCCCTGTTTTTTTGCATTAGAACCTGGAATTAAAATAGATTTTTGGGGGGTTTGTACCGTTTGATACACACAACATGCCTACTACTTTGAAAGTGCAAAAAACAGAAATCTTGAGTGTGCATAAAGTCAAAGTCAATACTTTGCAGAACCACTTTTTGCTGCAATTCCAGCTGCAAGTCTCTTGGGGTATGCCTCGATTAGTTTAACACATCTAGCCATTGGGATTTTTTCCCATTCATTTAAGTGTTTCCCTTTAAAACACTCCAGGATAGCTTTAGCAGTATGTTTATGGTCATTGTCCTGCTGGAAGGTGAACCACCGTCCAAGTCTCAAATCTCTGGCAGACTGAAACTTTTCCTCAAGAATTGCCATGTACAGTGCTGTGAAAAAGTATTTGATTTCTTCTGTTTTTGTGTATCTCTCATACTAAATAGTTTTAGATCTTCAAACGAAATACAACACAAGACAAAGGCAACTGGAGTAAACATTAATTTTTTTATATTATTATCCAACACCTATCACCCATGTGAAAATCTAACTGTCCCCTTAAAGTGAAAAACTGGTTGTGCCACCTTTAGCAGCAAATAACTGAAGCCAAACGCTTCCGTTAAATGGAGATCAGTTGCACTTAATTCTAGGACTAGGACCTACTCCTATGCTTTGGATCATTGTCTTGCTGCATAATGCAGTTGCACTTGAGTTTCAGCTTACGGACTGAAGACTGGACATTCTCAGGTAGACAGCCTCATTCAAGTTTCCCTCAATTATTGCAAGTTGCCCAGGCCCTGAAGCATCAAAGCATCCCCACACCATCACACTTCCACCACCATGCTTGACCGTAGGTATGAAGTTCTTTTTGTGGAATTCTGGGTTTGGTTTACACCAGATGTAACGGGAGCCCTGTCTTCCAAACAGTTCCACTTTTGACTCATCAATTCACAGAACATTCTCCCAAAATGTTTGAGGATCATCAAGGTATATTTTGGCAAAATTCAGATGAGCCTTAATGTTCTTCTATGTTAGCAGTTGTTTTCACCTCACCACTCTTCCATAGATGCCATTTTTCTTAGTGTCTTTCTGATAGTGGAGTCATGAATATTGACCTTGATTGATGCAAGAGAGGCCTGTAGTTCCTTTGATGTTGCTTTGATGTCCTTAGCTCTTTTGTGATTTCCTGGATGAGTCGTTGCTGTGCTCTTGGAGTAATTTTGGAAGGTCGGCCAGTTCTGGGAAGATTCACTACTGTGCTGAGGTTTCCATTTGGAGATACTGGCTCTCACTGTGGTTCTTTGGACCCAGACCCTTTGAAATAGCTTTGTAACCATTCCCATGATGTATTTCAATCACCTTCTTCCTCATCATTTCTGGAATTTCTCTTAACTTTGGCATAGTCTGTTACTGGGTAAGACATTTTACCCAACTTCATGCTGTTGAAAAAGTTGTAGTTAAGTGTTGATTTGATGGAACACGGCTAGCATTAATCAGGCCTGGTTGCGTCTAATCCAGCTGAACTACATTATGAATGCAGTTTCATAGCTTCATTTGGGGAATTAGTAACTACAGGGGCAAATATATTTTCACACAGGCCCAGTTGGTATTAGATAACTTTTTTGCTTCAAGTAAATAACATAAAAAATCATTTAAAAACTGTATTTTGTGTTTACCAAGGTTGCCTTTGTTTTATCTTAGATTTTGTTTTCATTTCTGAAACAATTTAGTAAGAGATTTACACAAAACCAGAAAAAGTCAGGATGGGGCCAAAAACTTTTTCAAAAGCACTGTAATTATGTGCTGGCAGTTAAGTTAATTGGTTGGACCAGATCTTATTTAGGGGTTTCATAGCTTTTCCATATTTTTTTTTCCATTCCACTTCAACAACTGGATTATTTTGTTAGGTCCATTACATAAAATCCAAATAAATTTATTAAAAATAAATATTTTACTTCCAGGTTGTAATGCAACAAAACAGGAAAAGCAAGGGGTGAATACTGTTGCAAGTTCAACTTCAAGTGGTTTTATGGTCATTTCAACCATATACAGGTGGTACAGTACATAATGAAACGAAACAACATTACTCTAGGACCATGGTGCTACATAAAACAACACACTAACCACATGAGATGACAGAGAACTAAATAAATAGTGCAGAACAGTACATAGTTTTATTGTGGAAGTGTCTGATATAACAGGTAGTGCAGAAGATAGGTGCCAAGGAGTAACAATATAATTTAAATATAGTATAAATGTAAACATAACATGCTATGACTGAGTATTCAGCAGCTTAGCCTATACCAAATATAGACATACTGTGGTAGTAGCCAGGTAAAGTGTATAATAGTGACAATAAATGAAATACTATATTTTTATAATACAGTAGCAGCAAAAATGCAGAGTCAATGCCGGAATGTGCAATTATTGCAATGGGAGTGGGGTGGTAAAGGTACTGTATCTCATGGAAATTCCATCAAATGTGCCACTGGGACTTTTTGTGGACACAAAACCAAGCTTTCTTTTTTGACTGTCTTGATCAATCTATAAAAATTGCCGTTTGGAATGTTTCGCTTCAGTGGCTCAAATTTATGGTAATTTGCACAATATGCAAATCTTATTTTTGCAAACCTGTGCTGGGATTTTTGGCCTATCTTCACAAACATGGTGTTGAACTACTCAGTTTGAGTATGACCCTCAATAATTATCAAAATGATGTTTACAATATGGGCATATGTGTGTGCCCTTTGGACCATTTAGATCTGCCAACTAATTTTAATTTTTTTTTTTCTTAATATGCAGTTAATATTTTTAAAAATTACTCAGCAAAGCATGAACAAATACAGTTATGTGAAAAAAGAAATACACCCTATGGAAATTGTTGTCTTTTTTTGACATATTTCGACAAGCAAACATTTTGAAAAAGTACATGTTAATAAAGTTGATACACCCTATCAAATGACACATAAAACTGACATTTCATAGTAATTTTTCATTGAAATGAACAAAAAAATATCAGTCACATGGAAAAAGTAAGTACATCCCTATATTTTCACACCTTCAAATCCATAAAATTAGAATCATGTGTTCAAGATTGGGTATCAGTGATTAGAACCTGCTTAGGGAGTGCAGGTGGAACCTGTCTTATTAATACCCCTCTCATATCTGTCTGTGCCTGGTGTTCCTTTTACTTTTGAGGTGTGTGGTGTCATCATGCCAAGATCTAAACAGTTCTGTAAGGCCTTCAGAAAAAAAAAGGTTGTGGATGCCTAGGAGTCTGGCAGGGGATTTAAAAAGATCTCCAAATTATTTGAAATACATCATTCCACTGTATGGAAAATAATCTACAAATGCACAGATTTCAAACAACTGCCAATTTATTCAGGACTGGCAGTCCCAGCAAATACAACCCAAGAGCAGACTGTCTGATGCAAAAATAAGTCTTTCAAGAATACCAAAATTTGGTGTCAAAGTGCATGCTTCTACAAACAGAAAGAGATTGAACAAATTTGACCTGCATGGGGAGGCATGCCAGGAAAAAGCCTTTGCAAGACCACAGTTTGTCAGTGAGCATATAGGCAAAGACCAGGCCTTTTGCAATAATGTGCTCTGGATAGATGAATGAAAGATAGAATTGTTTGGCTACAGTAACAGCAGACATGTTTGGTGTAGACCAAAGAGAGCTTTTCAGGAGAAGCACCTCATACCATGGTGGAAATGTTATGGCTTGTGGTTGCTTCACTGCCTCAGTGACTGGACAGCTTGCATTCATTGGTTCAACTAAGAATTCTTATCAAAGAGTGCTTGAAGATAATGAGAGGCCATCTGTTGAAGTTGAACCAAAAGGACCTTTCAACAAGATAATGATCCTAAGCACAGTACTGTAGCAAATCCACCAAGGAATGGGTCGAAAAGAAGAAATGGAGGGTTATGGAATGGCACAGTCAAAGCCCGAATTTGAATCCCATTGAAAATTTGTGGTGGGGATTTGAGACAGGCAGTATATGCAAGAAAACCCTCAAATAATTTGCAACTGAAAGAACATTGCAAGGAAGAGTGGTCAAAATTCTAGTAAGCCTGGTGAACAATTATGCAAAATGCCTACAAGTCATTTATGCTAATATTTCTGTTTAATAAATCAGTCCTCCTACATCTTTTTCCTTTCTACTATTTACTAAAAACCCTTATTTTTCAAACTAGTCCTAAGCCTTTCCTCTGATCCGAATAAAATATGATATGTAACAAATAGAGAGTTTAATGACAAAAACATACTGAAACAAATTGGCCAAAATATTTGGCTGCAATAGGTCAATGACAAGCAATTAAGCAATTGCATGTATGTACTCAAAGAGCCATGTCTTCTGAATGCAAATTCAAATTTCTACAAAATTTACAATACACAGTCAGAAGGACACTTTGGCCCATAGGGGGCGCTATAATAACAAAATGCATTTATATCCTCAACTGTTTGACATACATAGATGAAATTTGCTCGATATTTATTTGGGTCAAAGTATAAAACTTTGTTGTTTTTCGAATTAATACATTTGGGGAAGAAATATAGCCTACCAAAAACTGCATACTCAGAAAATAATAATTTTTAAAAAGAGAATTTTGGAACCTGTGGGACCGTGTGTGTGTGTGTGTGTGTGTGTGTGTGTGCGCCTCACCAAGAATGGACATATTTGTTCTTAGCAGTCAAGAATTTAACACACCTGGTTTATATGGATCCTAATCTGTAAAATTTGTATTGTTTAATGTAAAGCTATCCAAAATTAAGTGCATGCATAAACCAGGGACATTTTTACCTGAATCAATTAACACCAATAACCCACTTTGAAAGTCAAATAGGATGATTCTAGGAAAAAAGATGGGTAAATAGTGTAGACTCTGGTGAGTGCATTCAGCTTTTTAACCATACCAGTGTTTTAAAGAGTTTTAGATTATTTCCCATCTTATGAAACGTTTTTCTAGTGTGATTACTAAAAGGACAGCCTAGGTTACTTCAAAAACATAGAGGCCATCAGCCAATCACATTGCAGCACACACTTAGTAGCATTTAGCTACTGTCATGGCATTTTAATAGTATGGTTGCTTTAGTGTTCTATACAAGTTAGTGAGAACTAGCTACCTGTGGGGTGGTCTGCACATATTTATTATTATTATTATTATTATACTTCAACAATGGGAATCTATGGCAGTCCATAGAACACATTACATGCTTTTTATTAAATTTGGCACAGTGATGGAGAACAGTCTCAGGTACCTTGTAGCACCAACAATTGGGCATATATACATTGGATATACATTTACAATAATAGCTAAACGGAATGTCGTAGAAACACAATTCCACTTTCTTCCACTTCTGATTCTTTCAGTCAAGCCAAGTTCAATGCATATCACAATGTTAATTTCCATTTGGCATGCAGCACTGTTATACAAATTAATCTCATGGCAAAGCTACTTAACATGAAATGAGGGCATGTCTCAGAAACCTTGTGACAATTTTTTTTTTTTTACCAAATTTGGTAGATCACTACCAAGAAGGAGCTCATACTAGAGGTCTCCAAGAAGTTCTAAAGTCCCAGTGGCTTTTGGTCTTACTCTGTTGCTAAGAGTTGGGGACAACAAGTGCTTGGCCCTCTTAATTGCTGCTATATTTATACTACTACTACTACTACTACTACTACTAATAATAATAATAATAATAATAATAATAATATGCTTCCATAATTACTTTTATTAAATATGGCAGGACAGTCTAGATAGAGGACAGTCTCAGCTACCTTCACAGTAATGTTTGTGCTGGCCACTCAAGCCCTCTAAGGTCTGGCCCATCCTAAATATCTCCAAGAAATTTTGTCTAAATTCCCCTCTAGGTGGTACTATTTGCAAATTTGTAAAACTGCTCATAACTTTTGAACAACTTAACATCAAGATTCTTGGTTTTATTGATTCCCTTGAAGGTTCAAAGTGGTAATGAAGTAAGGAACTAATTTCTCATACAGAAAGCTGGCCATTTCAAATTTTTAACAAAAACTGTTTTTTCACTTAAGTAACCATGGAATTTGGAAAAGAGCATTGGGAGACCAAACTAAAGAAAAGTTGTTTCTCAGATTTTTGATAAGGTGGATGGTTTACCCATAAAAGATAAACAAATTTGACAGCTAAGTTACCAAACTGGAAGTAAGGGCATATCTCAGCATCGGTTTGATGAATTTGACCAAACTTTGTGGATAAGTAAATGATACTGTTCTAAGGAACTCCCGAAGTTTTGTCTAAATCCCATCTAGGGAGCACTATAATTCACAAATTAGTAAAAATGCACGTAAATTTGTAACTGCTTAACCTGCAATAATGATTCTTCCTTCTCTTGATTTCTTGGAAGGTGCTGAGAGTTTGAGATACAATTAATTTGTAATCTACCAAATAGGAAGTCAAATATGTTGAAATTCAGTAAAACCTGTGTTTTTTGTTTCTTCTTTTACAAATTCTGTAAAGTCAATAGATTTGGATCATGGCATCATGAGATCAGTCAAAAAAAATCTTCAAACAAATTTTAACAGGAAGGGAGTTTATATCTCAGCAATGCTTTTATATGTTGACATTAAACTTGTCACATGTACTTAGCTACATGAGCTAAAGTTAAGAAACCATTTAATAAATTATTTGCTACTTGGTATGGCTACCAAAAACAGGAAGTGATCTTAATATCCCAGCAACAGCTGGATGTTTTTGCCTTCAAATTTAGCATATCTCCTTCAGAGCAAGTACTGAAGGTCCCAGTAGCTTCTGGTCTTTCTCTGTCACCAAGGGGTGGGGACAGAAAGTGCTTGATCCCCTTAATTGCTGCTTGCAGCTATATTTATTATGAATTATATACAATATAAAATTGGTTTGGCCAAAATTGCTAACTTGGCTAACAATGAATAGCCAAGTTGAAGAAGAAGCCTTTATTTGTCACACATACATTACAGCACAGTGAAATTGTTTTCTTTGTATATCCCAGCTTGTTAGGAAGTTTGGGTCAGAGCACAGGGTCAGCCATGATACGGCGCCCGTGGAGCAGAGAGGGTTAAGGGCCTTGCTCAAGAGCCGAACAGTGGCAGCTTGGCACCACTGGGGCTTGAACCCCCGGCCTTCTGATCAGTAACCCAGAGCCTTAACGGTTGAACCACCACTGCCCCTTAATAGGTGGATTAGCTACTAGAGAATGAGTGTGTGAACGTTTGTGTGCATAATGCTCTATGATGGACTAGCATCCCACCCAGGGTGTGTTCCTACCTCATGTCCAATGTTGTGGGATGAGTTGAGGATAAAAGCCAATGTGCAACTGCTGATTAACTGTGTTAAAATCCCTGTTTTTTATTTAGCTATTTACCTTAATGCAATTTTTCAGAAACTTATTTGAATTATTTAATAATTACAGTGAAACTAATAGAAAGAGAAATGTAAATCTCAATCCAACCTACATATTAAGGAGTTAATGGCCAAAGCTAAAAAAGGAGGAAAAAAGGAAACGTAGAATAGGGTTCTGAAAGTGACTAAATGGCAGTAATGATTGAGGAGTAAAAAGGAGTGTGTGGACAGGTGGTTACTTTTCCTTTCTGTGCAACAGACAGGTGAATGGTTGGAAGAGAATGAGAGCAAGAGATAGAGAACCAGTACTCATATACCTGATTTAAGGTTTATATCAAACGGTAAAAATTAAAGATTGCCTGCACAGAAATATGCAAAAAAAGAAAATCTTTAAAACAACAAAATGAAAGGTCTTTGTGGTTTTCTAAGCTTTACTTTTTTTTAAAAACACTCCAAAATACTAGCCTCTCTCTCTTAATCACACACACGCACGCACACACACACACACTGCTATTGTCCACGAAAGATCATACTTACAGAAGATATAATAATGAAATAAACAAACCAGAGAGTTAATGTGTTCGGTTTTAAAAGTAGTAAGATCCTGAGTTATTCCAATTCAGGAAAGGCGGTCCTGCTGTATCAACACAACACAAAAACTCCACTACACAGCTTAAACATATCACTAAACTCCAAAACACTGCAAAATGATGTGTAGCTGAATCTCAGAACAGAACAGTGTGTGTGAGGACAGGAGAGTGAGAGTGTATGAGGACAGGAGAGAGTATGTGAGGACAGGTAAGTGTGTGAATACAGGACAGCATGTGAGAGGACAGGAAAGAGTGTGTGAGGAATAATAAATGCATTGATAAAATTATTATGAAGGCACATATTTCTTCCAAAACATCAGAAGCCAAACATTCTTTTCGAACTGCTGCTCATGCTGTGTCACAGAGCAGTGTAACATACTCAGAGGAAAGTGCAAGCTACCTTCTTCCCCATACATGAACTCACAGTCGCCCATGATTGGCTAGTGTTGCTGTGATTGACAAGGGAGTGTTAGAATTTTGGACAATACTGACTTTGGACACTAGGTGGAGACATTCTGCCTTAATGAGTGGAAGACTGCATTCAAAACCCTAACAGGTCACTATGAATACCTGGTCAAGCTTTTCGGCCTGACTAATGCCCCAGCAGTCTTCCAGGCCCTCATCCCAGATTCTCATTGCTCCATGAACACAGCAAGTCTTGGAATGCCTCCTGAGGAATCACTTGTATGTTAAGCCAAAGAAGTGCGAGTTCCATTCCAAAATGATCTCCTTGGCTTTCATTCTCTCTAAGGGCTCTCTCCAGATGGACCCCAAGAAGACTAAGACAGTCAGATACTGGTCTACACCCTCTTCTGTGAAATAAGTTCAGAACTTTCTGGGCTTTGCTAACTTTTACCAGCAGTTCATCTTTAGTTTCAGCTCAGTAGTGGTTGCTCTCATGGGTCTGACAAGGAAATCCTCCTTCCGGTTCCTCTGGAGGCCTTCTCCGAGATCAAGAGGCACTTCACTTCAGCTCCAGTCCTAGTCCTGCCTGGAACAGCCTTCCCCTTCACTGTGGAGGTGTACATGTTAGAGCTGGGTGTTGGAGATGTGCTGTGTCAGTGGTCATCTGACAACAAACTCCACTCATACACCTTGTTTTCACACCGGCTGTTCCCCACAAAATTTATGATGGTGGCAACAGAAAACTGTTGGCCATCAATTGGCCTAGGAATGGAGGCACTGGTGGGAGGGGGCCCAACAACCATTCACTGTGTGGAGTGACCAGAATAATCTTAAATATATCCAGCAAGCCAAGAGACTAAACACCCGTCAGGCCATGTGTGCTCTGTTTTTCAACAGATTTCAATTTACCATCTTCTACTGTCCTGGTTCCAAGAACCTTAAACTGGATGCCCTTTCCAGATTGTTTCAGCCACCAGGGCTAACCTGAGACTCACTGTCCCTAGTTCCATCATTGTAGCCCCAGTTCTCTGGGGAATTGAGACTCTGGGTCCAGTGGACACAGTGGGGAGAGATAAAGCCAGGAGGTCCTCCAAACGACTTTTTGTCCCTGCTCCCATACATGCCCAGATATTGCAATGGAGGCATGGTTCACACTTTGCTGAACTAATGTGTATGCATATGTTCCGAGTTTATGGTCTCTCAAAGCACTTGGTGGCTGATTGGGGCGTCAGCCATCCTCTCCTCTGCTTTCTAGCCCAAGTCCAATGGCCGTACAGAGAGGTTGAACCAGGACCTGGAGACAACTCTGTGCTGCCTGGCATCCACTAACTCAAGCTCTTGGAGCAACTACCTCCTGTGGGCTGAATATGCTCAAAACATTCTATGCTACTCTTCTAATGGGATGTCCCTGTTTGATTGCCAGTTCATGTACCAGCCCCTGCTGTTTCCCGAACAGGAGCCCAAGGTCAGGATCTTTTCAGGACAGAGGTTCATCTGTCACTGTTGGCACCTGAAAGATTTATTTTTACATTCCAGTTAAAAGTGTTTCTCGTAGTATTGGTGTCCCTTCTTCATTTTCAACTTCAACTGATGAGCTTTCATATTTTTAAGCCAAAAGTTATATTCCTGAAATGTATCATTTCTCATGCCCACTGATGATGTCTGCAACTCTAGTAACCCTAGTAACACAGATAAGTGGAGTGATACACACAGTGAAACGTCCCAGTACAGTTATAGGAAATATAGGTACATTTGGAATTCTGCTTGGACAATCAAATTAGTGGACCAGCATTAACTGTTGTATAAATCATCAATAAAGATTAGTAAGCCAATTCCAAAAGAAGTCATGCAAGTCCAAGCCATGACACTACCTCCACCATGCTTTTGTGGCTCATCTTTATTTCTTTGCAAATTCCAATCTGGCCTTCTGATTCTTATTGTTGACGAGTGGTTTGCATCTTGTGGTATAGACTCTATATTTCTTCTAAATTTTGTATATATTTCTCAAAGGATTCTAATAGTTTCACTACTGCCCTGTGGAGATTATTTATGATGTCACTGGCTGTTGTTTTTGGGTTTTTCTTCATAGCTCTCACAATGATTCTGGCATCAACTGCTGTTGTTTTCCTTGGCCAACCTGTTTGATACCTCATTGTTAGTACAGCAGTGGTTTCTTTCTTTTTCTTGACATTCCAAATTGTTGTATTGGCTATGCCCAAAGCTTGTGCAATGGCTCTGAACAATTTTTCCCTCTCTTCTTGGCTTCAAAACGAATATTAATATTAATGTTAATGATAACAATACAATACTACTACTACTACTACTACTATTAATAATAATAATAATAATAATAATAATAATAGTACTACTAATAACAATCCGTCATAACCTTCATTATGTGGAATACGTGACAGAATACTACGCCACAACATGGAAGCAGCAGGAGAGCAAGGAGAGTGTCACCCCGGAGTACATGGAGATGTCTGGACACCCTTCATGTCAGTCCAGTTTCCCCAGTGGACTGACATAGACCCCCCGGATCCGAATTATGGATTGTGTAACTACGCAAGGCAGAAACAATGTCTCATCTGTAATAAACTTGGGACACCCGGATCTTATTTCTGCTCTCAGGAATGTTTCAAGGGCTGCTGGCATGCCCGCCAATGGCTCCACAAGAAAGCAAGAGCACAGCTCCAACGTGAGACCCACAAGGTGGTCTCACCTGCTGAGCTCCAGCTGGAGGTCAACATGGTGACCTCATCTCCAGAGCTCCAACCTGAGACCCATGAGGTAGTCTCACCTGCAGAGCTACAGCATGAGACCCACGAGGCGGTCTCATCCCCAGAGCTCCAGCATGAGACCCACGAGGCAGCCTCATCTCCAGAGCTCCTGCATAAAGTAAAGTTCCTGCTAGAGGCCACTAAGGTGACCTCTCAAGCCATGTTCATGTATGAGGTCGAAGAGAAGACCTCTCAAGCCCAATTCCTGTCCGAGGTCGAAGAGACAACCTTTCAAGCCAAGTTCCAGCTAAAAGTCGATGAGGTGACCTTCCACGCCAAGTTCCAGTCTGAGATCGACGATGTGAACTTCCACGCCAAGTGCCAGTCTGAGACCGAAGAGGCGACCACCCACACCAAGTTCTAGTCCAAGGTCGCTGATATGGATAACCAAGTTATGATCACGCCTGAGTCTGTTGACACGACCAACCAAGTTATGCTCACACCAGAGTCAGCTGACACGACCAACCAAGTTCTCCTCATGCCTAAAACCAATGTCACGAGTAATCTGCTCATGCCTGAAACCGACATCATGACCAACCAGGTTCTGCTCATGCCTGAAACCGATGTCATGACCAACCAGGTTCTGCTCATGGCTGAAGCCGATGTCATGACCAACCAAGTTCTCCTCATGCCTGAAACCGACGTCACGACCAGCCAGGTTCTGCTCACGCCTGAAACCGACGTCATGACCAACCAGGTTCTGCTCACGCCTGAAGCCGACATCACGACCAACCAAGTTCTGTTCACGCCTGAGTCTTCTGATACGACCAACCAAGTTCTCCTCATGCCTGAAACCGACGTCACGACCAACCAGGTTCTGCTCACGCCTGAAGCCGACATCACGACCAGCCAGGTTCTGCTCACGCCTGAAGCCGACGTCACTATCAACCAGGTTCTGCTCACGCCTGAAGCCGACATCACGACCAGCCAGGTTCTGCTCACGCCTGTAACTAATGTCACGACCAACCAGGTTCTGCTCAGGTTCTGCTCACGCCTGAAGCCGACATCACAACCAACCAGGTTTTGCTCTGATCACACCAAGCTCTGATCACACCCGAGTCTGTTGACAAGGACAACCAAGTTCTGATCACGCCCGAGTCTGCTGACACGGGCAACCAAGCTTTGCTCATGTCAGAGTCTGCTGTCACAACTAACCAGGTTCTGCTCATGCCTCAGTCTGTTGACACAGCCAACCAAGTTCAGCCTTCAGAGTCGGTGAAGAATGACACTCCGTCTCCCTGCTACGCTGAGGACAATGGTCTGCTTTCCTGCCCTGCTGAGGACGCCGCTTTGCCTTCCGGCTCAGCTGAGGATGCCGCTCAGCATCCCTGCTCAGCTGAGGATGCCACTCAGTCTCCCGGTTCAGCTGAAGACATTTTGGCCAGAGGGCCAGAACCGCCAGAGGAGGAGAGTGTTTTCTCCTCCTCCTCCCACCCAAAGCACAAGGTCGATGTGCGAGCTCTTAGCGAACGCACACTTTTGGGTCTTCAGTGACATTGACTTTGTTAACTTTCGACATGTGCTTTTGTTATGGTTTATGTCCTGTCTCCGCCCCATATTGTCATTGGTCGTTTCCCGTATGGGTGTCATCATTGTTCTCAGCTCTCTTGTGTTTCATCCCTGATTACGTTTGTCATTTAAACCCCTCGAGTCTTTTTGCACTTTGAGAAGTACTGAGTGTTATCACCATACCAAGAGTTTGTACTCTAAATTACCTCTAGTGCATACTACACAGGGCATATGCCCAGTGTTCCTGGGATATACTCTGGATACACTGAAACCTGACCAGATAAAGCGCGTACTGAAAATGAATAAATGAATGCAATTTTGTATTTTGCAGTACATTTTGAGACCTGTGTGCCACTTCTTAATTCTGTATGTCTGTATATCGTGCCTCATCAGCTGGCCTTTTCTCAATATTTCATATTATCCTATGCACAGTGTATGTTATGTATTATTCTGATTCTTTCAGGATCTGTTGCAGCTCCATAGAAATGTCTGATAGCAGCATCAGGGGTAGAAATCGTGGCACAGATTTTAGAAGAGAGAGATGAGGGGTCGCCAGGAAAGATGAGAAGTCATTAAGACCTCGCCATGGGTTTTTTACCCCTTCCTCCCTGACCCACTCAGAGTTTGTTACTCTGAGCTCAAAATTAGCTGAAAAATTTTCCAGAATATAAATGTAGTTTAGTTTGCCTTTTTACAGTTTGAACTATGTGTCTTTTTTTATTCTAAGACTGAAACACAAATTGTAAAGTTTCACCCTCACGAACAAGCACAAAAGTTTTGCTATTTATTTATTACTAATTACTAAGTAAATAAAAGGAACAGAATATATTTTAATATCTTTTTATACAATGCCACAGCCAGGAATACTGATAATTGAACATTTCTGAAACTTTCTGAGCATGAAACTGTATTTAGTTAAGCCATTAATGCAGAAACAGATATGTAGAGAAGTCAATATAACAACATTCATTATACCATAACTGTTGAATCATTGAATCATATTTGTCAGAAAGTGCTGATTAATTTTCTATAACAGCAGCTCTGACAGTAGTTCCCACTGCAAGGTAAATCACAGGTTTATATAATTATCAGTTCTAAAAACTTACATGGGGACTTGTATGGCAGACATTAATTCATCCATCCATCCATCCATTTTCTGTACTGCTTATCCTACACAGGGTCGCGGGGTGCCTGGAGTAGGATCAAACACACTCTCGCACACCTATTCACACACTACAGACAATTTAGAGATGCCAATCAGACTACAATGCATGTCTTTGGACTGAGGGAGGAAATCCGAGTACCCAGAGGAAACCCCCAAAGCACGGGGAGAACTTGCAACTCTGGCTACACAGAGCGGAGGCAGGAATCAAACTCCCAACTGTGGAGGTGCGAGGCAAAATTGCTAACTATTATGCCACTGTGCCCCTAGCAGATGTTCACTATAAACAAATTTACAAAACATGTGTTGAAATGGTGAAGTTCTCTATGAGGAGAGTTATTTAACATTCATGGAAGTCTCCAGTGTCAGTACTTTGTAACAGTCAGAGGTTGTAACATTTTACAAGTAATTTTTTTTTTTTTACTTCTAGTTTTAAAAGACATTTTCAGACATAGTCTTCAGGACTGAGGCATTTATGTATAGTGTTTTTTAAAATTTATTTTAATCTTATTAACTTATTAACAAGAAAGAGAAAATGAGAGGCTGATGAGGGAATGACTGCTTATAGTTGCTCTAATATAAGGGATAAAAGGAACTAACTCAATGACTAACTTGTTCCACAACATTAGAGTACAAAATAGGAAATGCTCCATTTGCAAAGTTTATCTTGTGGTTCTTTCACAGCCTGATTTCCTCTTAACCTCCACTCTTGTTAGTTCCTCATCATCACTTCCCCACTGTAATTAACACAACCTCAGTCAGTGAAACAAGAAGCAAGAAACAAAATCTACACAGGAATCTAAAGTCAAAGCATGAAACCAAAACAAGCCATGTTGTTTTCCTGCTATTTTAATTCATTCTGGAAAAACTGCAACAAATAAAGTGCTGAAATAACAAGAAATAAACAAATTGAAATGTTTCAATCTCTCTTGATGTCAGTTATACTCAAACATGTTTATTTGAGGTTTCTCTTCTTCAACAGCTTCCCTGCAACAACTTTCAAAATGCTAAAACCATCTAAACTATGTTAAAAATAATCTGTAGTATATACTCACCATCCACTTTAATAGGAACACCTGTACACCTAGTCATTTGTGCAAATATCTGCCAAGCTTGTGGCAGCAGCACAATGCAAAAAGTCATGCAGAAACAGGGAATGAGCTCCAGTTAATGTTCCCATCAAACATCAGAATGGGGAAAAATGTGATCTCTGTGACTTTAACTGTGGCATGATTGTTAGTGCTACATGGGCTGGTTTAAGTGTTTCAGAAACTGCTGATATCCTGGGATTTTCACACACACATTCTCTTTACACAGAATGGTGCGAAAAACAAAAAAACATTGAATGAGTTAATGTTCTGTGGGTGGAAATGCCTTTTTGATGAGAGAGGTCAGAGGAAAAAAGCCAGATTGTTTCAAGCTGCCGGTAAATTATACAGCAACTTATATAATCACTCGTTTCAACCTTGTTGAGCAGAAAGGCATCTAAGCATGTACAAAACTTTGAAACTTGAGGTGGATGGGCTACAACAGCAGAAGACCACATTGGGTTCCACTCCTGTCAGCCAAGAACAGGAATCTGAGGCTACCATGGGTACAGGCTCATTGAAACGGGGCAGTTGAAGATTAGAAAAAAAAAATCACCTAGTCTTTTTCCATTCTTCAACTGGACAGTTTTATTTTATGTTTTCCAAATTTAGTTTAAGTCTTACTGTCCCAGAACTTAAGCACTATGCGTATGACTGGTATCTGAAGCTTGTGTAACATCATGCCTATTTATAGGCCTGCCGTGATCAGGTGATGTAGCAGTTCAGCACGTCGCATGATATATAAACGACACCTGTGAACCGCGCTGTCAGCCTTATTATCTTCAACAAGACTGCATGTCGGTCATTTGTGCAATGCTCGCAAAAAGACTCATTTCCTCTCTATCTTTTCCAAAAAAAAAAGAAAAGAAAAATCTCTTTTCTGTCCCTTTAAAAAAAAAAAGAAAAGAAAAGTATGAGTGAGAGAATTCAGGAAGTGTTACGCCTTGCTCCCATTTCATCACAAGGAGGACGGACACACTTTCTGTGTGAAGCGTCTAGGGGTGGAGCACGCCAGGGCAGCCCTCGAGAGGTCTGACTGTGTGCATTGTGAATGCCTTACAATTAGGTAGCTCCTCCCGTGACTTGTGGGTTTCAGAGCCTCACGGATCCTGGCCGGCCGCTGCCAAGGCAGCCAGCTGGCTCAGGTCCTGGGGATCTCGTATGGATCTGGAAGAGAAGCCAGAGATGAGCGCTGCTCTATCGCTTGCTCTGTCTTCTGAGTCCAGTGCTATGCTGGATTTTGGAGCTTGCCTCGTGACTCCTCCTTCCGCTATGGAAAGGCAAAAAACCCCAAACAAACACACAAATTCCTCTCTGACTCCGAGGAGCCAGAAGGGTGTGCTAAAAACTGAGAGCAGTATATAAAGAGCTGCTTGAAGCGATTACCAAGGCTGGAGGAGCCTTTTTCTCCCCAGTGAAATAAAGCCCCAACACTGCAGAAAACTCCCCTTTTATCCAGAAGTGCATGACAAAATATCACGCTTCTGGGGAAAACTACGCATAAGCCGTATTTATAACCCCATGATGCCGGATTATTCGGCCAATCGTGTGGAATGAACGGCATGGCTATTTAGCTATGCTGAAGGTGGAGGAGGCGCTTGTGAGCTACCTCTCTCCATTGAAGGCAGGTAATTTAGGGGGGCCGGCGTTGCCATCCAAGCCATGTAAGGCAAGTGGGTCTTGCTTGTGGGTCACTGTAGACAATGACAGTGTTGCAGGCCTACCAAGCAGACCTGCTGAGTGAGCTCGACATAGGATGGCATTCAGCCAGTTCCTTCCCTGTTGTGGGACAACAGTGGCTGAATGCCACCATATGTCGAGTTCACACAGGCATCCACGAGTGGAGCCCGGGCCAGCGCTAGTGCGAGGGAGGCACAGAAGGTGACTAGGCCTGATCTGAGAATGGTCATAAAGGCCAAGCAGACAAAGGAGGAGTGGTCCTGAGGGGCCATAGAGGGATGTATCAGGGGACATGCGGTTGTTAGGGCAGTTAGCTCCCAGTACTACTGTACGGCCTCCCCTAGCCAAGGCTGTCCCAAGTTTTCAGTGTTCTCTGATCAGCGAGCTGTCACAGGGCAACAAAAATCTGAAGCTTTCCCTCCAATAGAATGTGGAAAAGTTAATGTCACTAAAAGACCATCTGGCAATGTGGAAACTGCTGCCAAATGTATCTCCATGGGTTCTGTCTACCGTAGAAAAGGGTTACCGATCCAGTTCAGAGCTCGACCCCCCGGTTCAGAGGTGTGCTCACCACAGTAGTCGGCACAGACCAGAGCCTGACGTTAGTGCAGGAAGTAAGATCCCTCTTGAACAAAGGGGCCACAGAACATTATCCCAAACATGCCATAGGCCTGCTGCAGGGAGGTACGAGTACTGCAGTTGTGGCCAGAGAAATAAATTGCAATGTATTTAATGTAAGACGCCTAAGACAGTGCTACAGGGATACAGGAACGGCTACTGATTTGGCTACTGCAACAAATACTTCTTTAAAAGCTAAATTTTAAAGCTAAATCCTTAAAGTTCTCATTTTAAACCATATACGCTTTTTAAATAAGTAATGTTTTGAATTACTCTACGTCAAATTTACAACAATAGCATTCACATACTTATGGGAAGACCCAGATTGTGTTATTTTTTTAATCAATTTTTTTTGGGAGGGGGTGGGTATAAGGTAACTGTTGTTGTGCCCAAAAATGTTAATGTTCCTGGGAATTCATCTTCAGCTCAATGACTGCAAGCTGGCCAGGCCATGATGCAGCAAAGCAGGCCCAAATCATGATGTTCCCTCCACCATACTTTACGGTTGGATTGATGTTTTCACGATGATATGCCGTGTCCTTTCTACGCCAGATGTTGTGCTGTGTGGTTTTTCCAAATAGTTAAATCTTAGATTCATCAGTCCACAAAACATTTTGCCAATACCGCTGTGGAGTGTCAATGTGCTCTTGTGCAAACTTCAGGCGTGCAGCAATGTTCTTTTTAGTAAGCAGTGGCTTCCTTCGTGGTGTCCTGCCGTAGATACCCTGCTTGTTCAATGTTTGACGTATTGTAGACTCATGAACAGAGATGTTCGCCAGTTCCAATGATGCCTTCAAATTTTCGGCTGTCATTCGGGGTTGTTTCTTTACCTCATTGATGAGTCTTCGTTGTGCTCTTGGTGTCATTTTGATTGGGTGCCCACTTCTTGGTAGAGTAGTAACAGTCCCAAAGTGTCTCCATTTGTAAAATGTTTGCCTAACTGTTTCTAAAGTCTTTTAAATCACTTTGTAACCCTTGTCAGCTTTATGTAAATCAACAATTCTTGATCGTAGATCCTCTGAAATCTCTTTTTGGCGAGGCATGGCTCACGTAAGTGTGCTTCTTGTACAGAGCAAACTTGAGGGATTTTTACCAGTCAAAGTAGCTGTAGTCCACACCTCCAAACTCATTTTCTTAATGAGACTCCAGGTGTGCTAAATCCAATTAGCTTTCTTCTGGTCAGTAAATCAAGGGTTCACATACTTTTTCCACAAGGACTATGAGGTTTTTTGGTTGTTCTCAATAAAGACATGAAAGATCAGATTTTTTTTGTGTTATTATTTTAGACACATTTATTTGTCAATACTCTTGACTTAGATGAAGATCAGATCACATTTTATAACAAATTCATGCAGAAAACCATGAAATTCCAAAAGGTTCACATACTTTTTCTTGCCACTGTATAAAATTCTGATAATATTGCAAAAAGCTTAGCAGAAGAGCAAGATGCATCATGATTGTGTCATGACAACGAGACTACCTGACGGTAGACGCGAGTCAGACAAATAATAGGAAAATTCTCAGACTTTCTTGTGATTAATTTGTGATACTTGTGATACTGTTTTGTGCACGCTCTCATTTTTAATTTGAATTCAAATGCTTTTTACATAATATAACTGTTTATTAATTAATGTTGAGAGGGGTGCTTTTAAATAATTTAGAAAAAGGGTAGGGGCTCCCTGGTCCCCCCAGACATGATCGAGAACTTGCAAATGCCTTGGTGGAAGAGTGGGATAACATGCAGTCCATGAGGATGAGATGCACTGTAGTACTTAAAGCAGCTGGTGGCAAAACCAGATATGTGTGTGTGTGATTTACTTTTTATATATATACTGTATAGAGGGATATTACAATCAAATTGCATGCTTGTGCATTTCTAGTTGTACCTAGAAATGTATTGTCTGATTCGCTCCAAATGTGCATGATAACCCAAACATCTTTCTGAAAATAAACCCAGTAAAATATCAGCATGAAGAGGAATTTACGTTTGAATGCTGCAGAATGTAGCCTCCAGTACAACTGTGTCTGAAATAACATTTACAGAAGAAAACTGACTAGTCTACATTTCAGAGCAATAGAAAGTGGTTGAAGATGGTTTGGCTAATATTATTTCCCACAGGGAATGCTACGAATAGCCAACTGACAAACAAGGCAAACACTGATAGAGGAGAAAAGAAAACGTATTCAGAGAAACAGAAGATTTGAAAAAAATTGTATAACATCAAACACATTCTGCTTACAGGCTTACCTATGTAACTTGCTTACAGACCCCTGCAGTGTTTTAAAACAAAAACAGATGCGAACACAACCTTGTTGCAAAAAGACCCAAGTAGCCTAGCAACCTGACAGTATTTGGCTATAATCTGACTGAAGGATCTATCAATAATTTTATAATAATATTATCTGCTTATTAATTCAATTTATCGATTAGCACTAAAAGACAGTGAGTTCTATTCAACTAAACAACACTTTCAAATGGTGTAACTCTAGAAGATTCTCATGGCTTGGCATCCTGTCAGTGACTAAATGATGTTAAGTGGTGGTCTAGCCTGCAATGACTGGATATATATATACATATCTCATAGAAACTCTGAGCATTTATATTAGACAGAAACTGAAGGCATACCATTCTCTTGATAATTATAGCTTTGTTGTCTGTGGCCACGTTCTAGACGAATTGTTTTACAATTACAACCTCAAGGATGTCGTCACTGAGATGCTGCCCAAACAAAAGGTCCATACACTAATTTGCAAGTTGAACAAAGTTAGCTAGCTAAACATGTTCGATATACGCAACTCCTCAGTAAGAACGTGACCTTGCTATCTACTGTTAGCTAACTAGTTTCTTGATTTAGATTTTAGGTGAGATATGTAGGTTTGTTAAAACAATGTTGGCATGTTAAACAACTAGCAAGTTAAGCATGTTAAATTCTTATTTTATATTAAATGGGCACTGCAATGATGGAGCCCCTTGGACTTATTACCCACCTTACTGTCTGTAAACTGCAAAATTAGCATTAAGGATTATATTCTAAACATAACGGTGTTAAAGTTCAGAGATTTGACACAGGCAGGTAAATCTAATTAAATTATCAAACAGTGAAACACTATAGTTATGGAAAGATTGTTTGATGAATTGGTACTATTTCACTTTAACAGATCATTAACACAGTATAATGATAATAACAGAGACAGAGGGGATAGTTTTACTGAATGTTTAACACAGACTAAGTGCCACTTACAGAAAAATGTATCCATGACTGCTGTTGACTGATTTGAGCAGAACTTTCCTAAAGAGGACCACACCTCCTTCTAAAAACCTGTATTAAATACAAAACAAATTCAGACCGAACAGAAGCACAGAGATGGAGGTTAACCCCAACACCTTTCCATATCTTAAGTTTATATTTACAACACAAGAACATTTGACGTCGATAAAAATAAATATATACTAATTGTAAACGTAACATGAATTTACATTGCATGACTTTGCACAGCAAGTTGTCTAAACTAGATTTTCAAACAGAGAAAATCTCTGGGTTAACACAGCTTTGTGTTTACTTCCAGGGTTAGCGATGCTGATGGTGAGTTGCTGACTAACAGACACAAAGATGATGTGAGACTGCTGATCATTCTGCTTACCAGCCAGTGGCATTTGCTGGATTAGCTTTATGTCTTATTATAAGAAACATATATATCACATATGTTTGCAAAAATTCACAATCACCATTGCAATCACAAAAAAGAACTATGAGCCAGTTCTCAGTTTATCCAAAGCCTGGGATCAATCAACTCAAAAAATAAAACAAGGCCTACCACATATAAATATCGTGATATGAGTATTGGGGCAGTATTTTCAAGTATTTTGAGATATTTTATCTAAAAATATATCTCAACCCTAATTATAGGTGTATCTATAGCTCTAATTTAAGGTCAAAATGAGGTGATACTGTAGCTACTTCTCGAGGTCAAGCCAAGGTGGAGGCAAGCTTAACCTTTGTTTGTGGAAGTGTATAAACCTGGGACATGCCTTGGGTGAAAGAAGAAGGGGACATGTGAGCTGTCCTTCAGTAGGATGGGAAGAACAGACAAAGTCCATTCCTTCTCTCTGGGTACCTGTCCTCTGCCCTGACATCATTGGCACACAAGAGATTATACAACCTTGCTGAAATCCATTCAGAAAGAGAGAGAGAGAGAGAGAGAGAGAGAATGACTAGAGATTACACAAGTGAGTGGGTATGTGTGGGTGTACAAACCAACTAATGCAACTCAATCATTGAGCCTCAGTAAGAAAAAGAACAATAGGAAGTCATCAGAAGAGTAGTTGAGAAAGAGTGAGAAGTAAACTAAAGGGAAAAAACATACTCTTTACCCTCAAAAATCCATCTCCCATATATTTTTTTCTTGTAAATTGAGAAGAAAAAAGAACAAGGGGTGGTAGGCTTTGGTGGTGAAGGAGCATGCATAGACTACTTTATCTTTGCCATTTCATCCATCTTGTTGGACTAATAAAATGTCAAGCACACTGCGTTGATATTTAATCATGAGTGAACAGTTGGGAGGGGTACTCTGTGTGCATGTGTGAAAGAGAGCGAGAGAGAGAGAGAGAGAGAGAGAAAGAAAGACAGCTGTTTAATAGAATAACAAAGAACATTATAGAGAATATATGGAGGGGAGAAAGTGAGCACACACACACACACACACACACACACACACACACACACACAGGACGATTTGTATTTATAACATACTCTGCCAATCAAACGTTTTAGAAAACAGAGAGATTTTTTTATGTTTATTAGCTTAACAACTAATGGCAATTAATTCAAGAAAAAAATAAGCATTGTCCCTATAAATATTTTTATTCAAAATACATATTCAAATAATATATGTTCAAATATCATCCACTATCAGATTCTAATGGGATTCTACAGTAAATAATGCTTTATTAACGGCAAGTGCACTTGTTCAGTTAAGCAGTTTTTGTAAGCCTAGATTTAAGTCTTACAGCCTGACCAGTGTTTATATTAGAATGATACAAATAAGCCTTTCCCAATTTCATAAATATCTAGGTTTTTATTTTCAAGATAAATTCAGGTTCACTTTAAACACATTTCTTACTTTGATTACCTAATGCTAGAGGAATTCAATTGAACCCATTTCTTCCAGTTTAACATTAACACTATTAATACAGTGTTTTATTTTTGTCTAGGATCATCATTTATCAAGCAATGTGCAGGGACACACACACACACACACACACACACACACACACACACACACACACACACACACACACACACACACTGCTCCTATAAATTCCTATGACTATATCTTTGTGTAATCTTTGTAAATACAAGATGACTAATACTAATACAGGATAAGATTCTTGTCTTTCAGAATTTGACAAGAGAGAGACAGGGTTGAAAGATGAATTCGACAAGAAAAAATTCTATAAAAGAAAGTATGTGAACAAACTATAGTCTCATAAAATGTGCAGGAATTATTTCAAGCTAGAACAATTTTGGGTTATTTAAAAAAAAAATTTATGTCATAAGAAAAGCTAGGATTGTTAACAACAACCCCTAGTCCTATAACAACGCAGCCAAT
Organism: Ictalurus punctatus; assembly: GCF_001660625.3. Taxonomy (NCBI): domain Eukaryota; kingdom Metazoa; phylum Chordata; class Actinopteri; order Siluriformes; family Ictaluridae; genus Ictalurus; species Ictalurus punctatus. The sequence continues at coordinate 374,794 of NC_030438.2, read as the reverse complement.
CAGCAAAGCTGTTTATATACCAATCAATCATATTATCATCAAAGGAAACAATTCAAAAATACATTTTAAATTCCTGTCTACTATATGTTAAGACAAATTTGTCAGTGTCATTAAAGCAGTAAGAGGTAAACACATGCCAGAGAGGTTTTTTTTGTGTGCAGAAATTATAGCGCTGTTCTGTAAAGCAGGTTACCTGCTGTAAGTGGCCCCAAGAGTGCCTGAGCACAGCCTGAAGCGCTGAACTTTCAGGAATGGAAAACCCATGCTTTCCAGCATGGCACACGTTGCACACTGCATATTCACAATAACACCCCAATACCAAATGAGAGTCCATTATTTGCATTACTGAATAGTGGAGCATGCACTTCAAATTCATTTCAGTGAGTTCAAGGAAAATTTGATGCAGAACTCATTAGTGGGGGCTTTACTAATAAATAAATGAACATCTCTTATTAAGCCAAACAGAAATGGAATGTACAAAAATTTTATAATGTAAATTATGTATTTTTCCATTTCCTGTTTAGAGAACACTGTGCACGCTTTTTCTTTTTTTATTTTATTTATTGTTTTGATATTTTTGGTCATTTGTCCACTGGTTGCCAGTAGTGGAAGAGCTTCAGAGCAGCTCAAGCTAGCGCAGCAGATTTCTCCAGGCTTTGATCCCCCATGCTTGAATCGTGTCCACCCGCTAGCCGTGGACTGAGTTTAGTGTCTGAGCACTTTCGGCATGCCTGTTACTTTAATAGATGGCAGAGATTTTGGTAGGATCCATGGCACGGCATTCCGGGCAATGGTTCCTGGTGGCGTTTTTTTCCTTTTTTGGTCTTTTAGTTTGTTTCTTGTAATGGTAAAGCGACTTTAGGTGTGAGAAAGGTGCTATATAAATGAAACATTTACTATTATTATTATTATTATTATTATTATTATTATTATTATTATTATTATTATTATTATTGTTGTTGTTGTTGTTATGTCATCATGCCATGTTGTGACTGTCTGTAATATTTCTGTTTTTCAATAAAGTGTTTTTGTTTTATATGTTCAAATATTATGCATTTAGTTTTAAGATGAAAAATATTTTATTAAGCATGATTAACATACTTTACTGTGTGATAGATTTATAAATTGTGGCAGTAATTTGATTAAGGTTAAAATCAGGAATGTGCTTCAGAGATACTAGGTGAACTAAAACTGGTCATCTAAACTGTGGTTAATTACAATATTCCTCAGGGCATGTTTGGTATCATTGTTATCCATATTTCATGGTGAACGATGTGGTGATATAAATATCATATAGGTTTAGGAGATAACATTGGTAATATATGTTGCAATATGCTCTATCTTCTCACACACACACACACACACACACACACACACACGCTGGCACCCCCTGCTTTGCATGGGAGACATTTTTCCTTTTGTTCCCAACGACTCATTCTCAGGAACTTAATTAACATACAGTTCCTTAGAGTGAGCTAATCAGCTGAGGGTCCATCCTGCCATAAAACACATTGTTTTATTCCCATTTGGTATCTTGGTCACTATACATTTCAAAGAGGCTCAGGGGTATAAATGAATATGCTTAGTAGGACTCAAGGATGGCTGGTAACATCAAGAAAGGGGCTTGTAACATCAGAGGCTGCCTTTTGGCCATCCATGCTTTTTCCATCACGTTTTCCAACAATTCATTTGTTATTCCTATCTCTAAATACTCAGTGATTCTTCTGAAAAAGTATGATGTGCTAAGAGTGCATGATCTATATTTTTTGTATAGTTACTAGAAATAGTTATTTTAAGCTAAAGTTATAGTACGTTAGACACGTTGAAAGCCAACCTCTGACAGGCTAAAAGAAAAGGCTAATACGTGGAATTTTAAACAGAACCTCTGACAAGTAAAATAGGAAAGGATTGCATGTTGATAGAAACCTCTGAGCCAGAAAAATAATGTTTTAATAAAGAAGCCATATAAAAGCTTCTGATGTAGAAATGTAATTTTAATGACAGCTTTGCTTGAAGCTGCTTTAGAGTAAATACTATTAGAACACTGAGTTTTTATAGTTACTTCTAGCACTAACGAGAAGATTATTCTTTGAAGTAAGATATATAAGTTAACAGTTATTATTCATTGGAGTCAGATAATTAATTAAATGGAGTCAGAGATTTAAATCATAAACTACAACATGCATTTAACCTTCGGCTGCACCTCTTTCTGTCTTTGGTTATAGAAGGAGAGCAGTGGGCTAATTGACCCTCTATATTTTAGCCCTACAGCTGATGTTGATAAGCCCGAATACACATTAGAGTGTATCAGGTTAACTTGGTTTGGGGGGGGGGGGGGGGGGGGGGGGGGGGGTGAGTGTGAGTGAGCAAGAGACAGAGACAGAGAGAGAGAGAGAGAGAGAGAGAGAGAGAGAGAGAGAGAGAGAGAGAGACCATGGCTGAACAGCCTTTGCAGGCATAAAATTCCTGATTGCTTTTTAAAATTTCTTTTACAGACAGTGTATTGACAGCTAAGCTACACCCACTGAATGACTGACATTCAACGTCTTTAAAAAGTCTGAATTTGATTACATGGATTTCACCCGTCACTCCAACAAGCTGGCCTATTTTCAGCATATTAGAATTTATGGCACAAATATTAAGAAACAAAAAGCCCATTTGCTGGTATGTACCTTTCGCCATAAAAAATATCCTGTTTATTTATTTTCCTTTTTATTTCTGTTTTCCTAATTTCTGCATTCATTACACAGAACAAAAGTATTGTTTTCATCAAATTAATGTAATACTTAATAATACTTAAAAATACAATATTATATTATCACTATTAATAACTTAAGATTCAGTAAAATTACACTCTTATGTCATAATACCATGAGCAAATGCCTGTTCATAAATAAATAAAAGTTAAAAAGTTATAAAGCTAAAAATTATTTTGACATACAAACGAATCATACCGAATACATGTATGTTTTAGATAATTATATAATCTTACAAATATAATTTCAAATCTTGGTAAGATGAGTAATGTATTATAAAATCCAGACATTACATGTGTACTTATTGAATGATGAATGCAACTACTTAATAAATCAATTTAATGTTATTTTTAAATGCTTTGAGAGGACCCTCATTTATTTGCTCTTTCTTCACTTTCTTTTCTGTACTCTGTTACGCCTCACACTGCCTACAGCCCGATCCTTGCATAATATTCTACTTCCTCTTAAAGGCTTATAGTACTAAAAAAATGTGGCCAACCGTTTAGGTTATGAAACCAATGTATTAACAAAAAAAGGGGGAGGGGGGGGGGGTTGATAGGACTTCAATCTGTTCCAATTTCTCCTTCAGAATTTATCTCACTTCTTTTGAAATCCTGAAATTGCTAGAGAAAAAAGCAGTCATTTTCAAAAAGTGGCACGTAACTTTCTTAACATCTTTTCATTCTCTCAATCTCTCTTTCTTGTGTGAAAATTGAAGCAGCTTAATGTCAAATGTGGCTAAAGCCAACCTCTCCAGATCAAACAAGGCAGCACAAAAATTACTGTGGCAATGATAAGACTGCAAGATAGTGCCGAAAGAGCGAGAGAAGAAAGAGAAGGAGACAGAGGGGAAGTGACTCCACTCAATTATACTGCAAAATTGGTATGAGTGAATATTTTTCATTCAGGTGACTGATGGTATCTGCTGAGCAGCAATACAGATAAATAAGGGAGCTTTCCGTCAACTATAAACATCATTAATCATGAGGCCAGCCATTGCCTGACCGGCCGTCCTCGCACCACAGTGCAACAGAGGGAGAGGAATGCAAGGAAGCATCAGTTCTTCATCCCAGAGGAAAAGGGCAAAAAGGGGCCCACTGACAGGATTCAGGATTCCAGGATTATTCTATATTTCATTATTTAATTTGATAATTTCTATCTTTTCAGTTCTTTCAGTCAGATTCAGCTTTATTTTTTACAGCCAAACAGAACAGACTCATTATTGACAAAACCTTCAGAATAAAAGATCCAAGTAAATAAATTCAACAAATTTCACTAAAATTTCACTATTGGGTTTTTTTTTCCATTATTCTTTTGAAAAAATGTTAAAGTGTGGCTTATTTAGGTTCCATCTATAATATCAATTTTATAAGACATCATGGGCCTGTTTAACCATAAGAGATCTATTTTTTATTATATTTTTTATTATATATTTTTAATTTTAGTTCAATAATATAATATTTTATATATATATATATATATATATATATATATATATATATATATATATATATATATATATATATATATATATATATATATATATATATATATAGAGTGGGGTCCAAAAATCCTGAGAACACATTGAAAATATGGGATTTTTTCCCATTTAAAATAGGACATAAACAGAAGGTTTATTAATTTTGAACCATTTAAAACAAATAAAGTAAATGTTCAATATACTGAATATTTAGAATTCACGATTCAGCACTATTTCAAGGTCCCTATTTAAATGTAAGCAAATTTGTGATCTTGAAATTTGTGATGTTAACTGCTTTGTACAAAATGTCAGATTTTCATACTAAAAGACATACCAAATACTAAGAAACTCTGAAATTCATGTAAATATTTAAATGATTCTATTTTTCACTCTAGTTATTGTCAAATATATATATAATTTGTAATGAAAATTAAGAAATGGACCCTACTGTACATATCAAGCCTGTTGGGTATCTACTATAAACAATAAATGCTGGTGTTTTTCAATTAAGAATAAATCTTCCTTTAATTATGCAACATTGTACACAAGTGTTTCTGTTTACTAAATATCCCCATAATTATAGAAATACATCATACAACTATACAGCCTCATCTAAAACATTTAATTTTAGCTACTTAATTAAGGTAACAGTAAGGTGTGGCATAGCATAAGTTAACAACAGTAATACACAAACAGGTTTAAAAAAAAAAAAGGAAAAAAAAAAAAAGGAAAGAAAAGTTTTTGTGTTTGTCTGTGTGTGCGCCTGCATGTATATGTGCCTGGATCTCAAGGGAGTTGGTGAGAAAAGAGAATTCTAAACACAGTATTTCTACTCAGCACACTTGACATTTAGGTAAATGAGCAAACACATCTAACTTGTACAAAACCTGAATCATCCATACCAAACATGCATGCATGTCCGTAGTACTATAAATCACCATTTTCTTTCTTTTTAAAGTCAAGCATCTACAGCACAAGGATAGAACAATGTCTATACTAACTATGCTTCCTGTGTTCAAGAGGGTGTTGCTGTCAGAGGATTCTGTGAGTGACCAGACACACACGTTTTTGTGTGAAACCAATAGATTATGCACTGTACACATATGAGGTGTATTAAGATATAAAACATTAACACAGTGAAGTTACAACAAGAAAAAAAGCCTGAAGTCAAAAAAGAATAAATCTGGAAAATGTCTGGGTTACGCATGTAACCCTTTTCCCTGAGAAGGGAATGAGATGTGGCGTTAGCTGCACGCTGTGGGCGCTTCCCACAGCATTCAGCTAACGCAACGTGGAGTTCCCTTTGAAAGGGAACATCTGGGTTAAGCATGTAACCCTGTTCCCTGAGGGTTAGCGCCCACAGCATGCAGCTAACGCAATATCTCATTCCCTTTGAAAGAGAACAGGGTGCTTTAAAACTAAAAGCTTTTGACCATTCAAGGCAGGACAAAATTTTCCTCATCAAACAAATGGGACAGGTTGTGAGACGTAGAAAGAAGTACTCTAGTAGAAACCAAACAGAGATTTTTTAAAACGTAAATTTGACCAAACCCATTGATTTATGCCATGTCATGTTTAATATGTATCTCTGTAAAATACTGCTTAAAGGCTAAAATCATCAATGACTCAAAGTCTGAGCAGTATCATCAAAGATTTGCTGATATCCAACATTGTTCTGTGTTTTGAGTGTGAAAAGCTATACAGATATAGATACAGTCCCCTCTGAATGTAGTGGAATGGCAACACCAGTTCTTTTGTTTTCCAAAAGACATTTGGGTTTGAGATCAAAAGATGAATATGAGATGATGGATCAGAATTTCAGCATTCATGTCCTGATATTTAAATCTAGATGTGTTAAATTTTAGAACATGGCACCTTTGGTGGCAGATCACCCAATTTTTAAGTGAGCAAAACTATTGGAACACAGTCTTAAAGTAAATTAAAGTAAATAACACTTAATATTTGGTTTCATATGCCTTACTTGCATGAAAAACTCATGCATTCTTCTTTTGTGTTGCTTTTCCAGTCTTGTACCTCAGCTCCCTTCAGTTGTTATTTGTTTGGGGGTTTCTTCCTTCAGTCTCCTCTTCATGAGGTGAAATATATGCTCAATTGGGTTAAGGTCTGGGGATAATCTTGGATAATCTAAAACCTTCCACTCCCCCCCTAACAAAGTCCTTTGTTGTGTTGACAGTGTGTTTCAGGCCTTTGTTTGCTGCATGATGAAGTTCCTCCCAACTAGATTGGAACAATTTCTTTGTAAATTAGCAGACAGAATGTTTCTGTAAGCTTCTGAATTCATTCTGCGACTACCATAATTAGCTACATCATTAAAAAAAGACAAGAAATTTTCACAATATCTTTTATTTCACACTAGGCTCTTCTGTATTAACTTTCTCAGCTACGAGACTATGTCCTCTGTCTAAAAACTTATAGATTTTTAATAGTCTTAAGTTTTATCAGTGTGTGGCCAACAGTACACTAGTATATCAACAGATGTCTCTGTTTGGTGTGTCTTAGTGTGCTGTGTATAAATGATTTACTTTTTAATTTCTCATTTATATATTGTACATCATAGTTCAAAGGTTGACAATCCCAACTTACATACAGGTAAAATTAATTCTTTAAAAATATAAAAAGGATTTCTATGCTACCCTCTTGGCACTATCTGTTGGCCTCCCCAGGGGGCACGGCCCCAAGTTTGAGAACCACTGCTCTAATGTTTTCTTTTCCTTATCAACCTGCACTCCATGGTAAGTGTGACCTCTAATGGGTTTAAAGCAAACCACTGTCTTCATGTATTGCACCCACACAGGTAAACTTTCCTGCTCTTTCTTTTCCTGTAACTCTTTAATATTGAACAGCACACTGGAACTCTCTTCTGAATGAATTATTCTTTTTCATAATTGCACTTTCTTCTGGCCTAATAGCACTGCCATGGGAGAAAGCGGGAGAAAGAACACAAAGGACAGTTAATTTGTGATTTCCTGTGCTCATTCAGAGGCAAATTAAGTGTCAAACAGCTAATATGAAGCATATTTCATTTTATGAGCTTTTAATTTAATTCCATTCACTCATATCAGGGCTGTTAGCAGCGGTTAGTGCGCTACGCTAGCGGCCTTCACTCAAACCAAAGAGGTAATAAATAAACATGTTTCAATTAAAGCCTTCCAAAATAATAATGCGCTACTGAGCAGATCAGCAGAGGCCAAGGAAAATGAGATGGTTATAATCATTGGGAGTTGTTTTTTTCAGGCTCTCTTTTTGTAGCCGTTGATGCCCACTCACAGCTGAAGGCGTGCTGGTTAGATTGATAGCACAGCCGCAAGGTAAAAGCAGCTGTAATTACAGGCTGTAATGAGAGGCAGCATGGGGAAGTACTGCAATAATATCTTGCCTGTACTTAGGCATATATTTAAGAGCACTAATAACGATTAATTCTGTTCACCTAGGAGAACTTGTGTTAAAACAATTACATTTTTCTTCCTTAACCTCTACACCCCAGGCACCTTCAATCCCAAATGCACCTTTGATCAAACACACACACACACACACACACACACACACACACACACACACACAGTCATACACAAACAGACAGCACAGAAAAAGACCTTCAGTACATGCTGTGAATTATTGTACTGCAGAACTCAGGTCCAACAGAGGCATAGCTGTTAGTTAACCTAAACCATGGTCCCCAAGCATGTGCCATTTTTATGACCTCATTCAATGATGAACTTAGAATTTCAAAATGTCAGTAAAAGGTGCCAGGTTGACAGCAAGTGTCTGACATGCTGTTTGACAGAGCGAAATACAATTTCTCCCCACCATTATAGCTGCAATGCTGTCAACTGGAATCGATACACAATGAAAAAAAGACAGATAACTGTCAGCCACATCACAATTTCAAAGCTAAACATTTTTTTAAAAAAGAGGATCAAAGGCAGGAAACATTTATACACACATTTTACACACACACACACACACTCTATATATATATATATATATATATATATATATATATATATATATATATATATATATATATATATATATATACACACACACACACACACACACACACACACACACATACATACATACATACATGATGTTTCTAATCCAGTAATCCAATTAAACAAATGAGAAAAAATATTATACTTGGTCATTAATTTATTAAAGAAAAGGATCCCTTATTACATATCTGTGAGTGGAAAGGATTGGCAGTGATTTGGAAGGTGCTGCTGGCCGTCTGCAGTTCAAACATAATGCGGACAAGCCAGAAGGCTATTGGAAAAATGTTTTGCGGATAGGTGAGACCAAAATAGAACTTTTGGGTTTAAATGGGAAGCGTTATGTTTGGAGAAAGAAATACACTGCATTCCAGCTTAAGAACCTTGTCCCATCTGTAAAATATGGTGGTGGTAGTATCATGGTTTAAGCCTGTTTTGCTGCATCTGTGCCAGGACAGGTGGTCAACACCTTGCACGCATCAGAGGAGCCTTGACATGTTTGGCTGTAGTCTTGCATTCCTCTGCTTATTCTGTGCCTCTTTGTATATCTTTCTTCAGCATAATGTGCTGATGCAGAAATGAGTTATGAATGATAAAGCCCTACAGGGCTGTAACCAATGAACATGTCTCAAACCACTGAGGTAATTACTGTTCCAGAGTAATGCTGCATTCAACTAGAGGACATACTCTAGTCGACACTCTAGACATTGCTTGTAATGCCCAGCCTCCAAATAGAAAAAAAAACAAAAGAAAATGCTCCCTTAACTCAGAATGCCTACACTGGAACTCAGGATGGTCTCGTCAACATCAAGTTAAGTAAGTTAAGCCAAATCAGCATGGCTGCTCACAGCATCAACAGTAAACAAAATACCACTTCTTACCTTCAAATGAGTTATATTGTATATACACAAGTATAGTCATGTGAAAAAATAAGTACACCCCATGGAAATTGTTGGCTTTTTTGACATATTTGGACAAGTAAATATTTGATCATCTTTGAAACAGTGTCTGTTAATGAAGCTGATATACCTGAACAAAACAACAAGGAAAATGAACTTTTTCAATCATATATTTGAAAGAAATATCAATAGATGTAATATTCTTCTGTGGAAAAAAATAAGTACAATCTTGGCCTAAGAAGCTACCATTACCTCCTTTAGCAGAAATAACTTATTGCAGGCGTTTTGCATAATTGTCCTCCAGGCTGGAATTTCTGACCACTCTACCATGCAATATTCTTCCAGTTGCAAGATGTTTGAGGGTTTTCTTGCATCTACTGCCCGATTCAAATCCCCCCACAACATTTCAATGGGATTCAAATCTGGGCTTTGACTAGACCATTCCATAACCCTTCATTTTGAGTTTTTGAGACATTCCTTGGTGGATTTGCTAGTTCGCTTAGGATCATTATCATTATACTGTTAAAAGGTCCACATCACTCTTTGATATGATACAGAATTCATAGCTGAATCAATGAATTCAAGCTGTCCAGTCCCTGAGCAAAGCAACCCCAAACTATAACAATCATCACTGTGCTTCACAGTTGGTATGAGGTGATTCTCCTGAAAAGCTGTCTTTGGTCTCCGCGTCTGCTGTTACTGTGTTCAAACAACTCTATCTTTGATTTGTCTGTCCAGAGCACATTATTCCAAAAGGCCTGGTCTCTGCCTATATGCCCATTGGCAAACTGTAGTCTTGCAAAGGTTTTTTCCTGGCAGGCCTTCCATGCAGGTCAAATTTGTGTAATCTCTTTATGATTGTAGAAGCCTGCACTTTGACACCAACAGTTGAAAGACTCACTAACAGATCCTGTGATTAGATTTTGGGGTTCTTTGAGACTTCTTTTTGCATCAAATGGCCTTCTCTTGGGCTGAATTTGCTGGGACAGCCAGTCCTGGACAAAATGGCAGTCATTTGAAATCTGCACCATTTGTAGATTATTTTCCTTACAGTGGAATGATGTTTTTCAAATAATGGAGATTTTTTAAAATCCCTTTTCATTCACACAGCCTTTTTCTGAAGGCCTTACAGAACTGTTTAGATCTTGGCATGATGACACCACACACCTCAATAGCAAAGGGAACACCAGACACTAGATATGAGAGGAGTATAAGTAATACAGGTTCCACCTGCACTCCCTAAGCAGGTTCTAATCACTGGCACCCAATCTTGAACACCTGATTCTAATTTTATGGATTTGAAAGTGTGATAAATATAGGGGTGTACTTAGTTTTTCCATGTGACTGATCTGTTTTTTTGTTCATTTCAATTGTGAAAATTACTACAAAATGTCAATTTTATGTGTCATGTGATAGTGTATCACCTTTATTAATAGGCACTGTTTCAAAGAGGATCAAATGTTTTCTTGTCCAAATAAGTCAAAAAAAGATGACAGTATTTGCTTTAGATCAAGCAACATAAAGACATATTTGTTTGTTAAGTCTATAACACTGACAGTATGTTTTGAGGACATAAATAAACATCACTCATCACAGTTAGCTGTCTAGCTTGTTGCTAACAAAAGATAAACATGGAACCGTCCATGTTTTGTTCCCACTTTGTACCTTGAATGCACAGAGGTCAATCTGTGCCAGCTTCCCATCTTCATGGTAAGTCAAATACAACATAGGTACAGACCAGGAAATATTAGAGTGGAGCATATAGCCATACTGCACATCACTTATTGGTCAAACACTAGCTTCCTGGAATGACCAACTCTCTGAATGGGCATTTTAAGACATGCATTTAGCTACCAATGTATTATTAGCTTTCTGCAACCTATTTTATTTTTACACAAGAGGTGAATCAGAAATGTGACAAAAGTTTAGATGCTTTGTACAGGCTTCTAGCAAGACAGCATTTGTAGCAAACTACATAAAAATGTTCATAGCACCCCTTTAAGACACTCCTCCCAAAGTGACAAAAGTCCTGGCCCCCTTGGCAGAACATCTACAAGCTGCCTGATACCTTGACGCGGGCATTGCCCAGGAGGAGCAATTTCCTAAGCAAAAGTAGTGTATGGAGAAAAGACCACCTTGCTACTGGCATGAGGTAGAGTCCTCCAGAGAGTCAGGAGGAGGTGAAGCAACAACAAAATCCTCTGGAGCGACGACATCCTCAGCAGAGTTAGAAGCAGACAGAGCAATGACAACCTCCTCTATGAAGTCAGGAGAATAAAGAGTGATAGCGATGTCCTGGCAAAAATCTGGATGTAGTCGAGCATTACGATGGGCGGTGGCACTGTCCTTGTACAGAGCTGGAAAGGATATATGTCATGTCACAGCAAACCAGTGACTACCTTTCCCATCCTGCACTGCAGCCTACAAACATGGCCGCCATGGACTGCAATTCCCAGAACACTCACATTCATGCTAATCAAGCACACCTGCATCAAATTCACAGCACTCGCAACCACAATATAAGACTGTTTGAACACAATGACTTCACGTAGTATTGAGTGTTCTCACCTTACCAAGCGATTGTTTCCATAGTTCTCATTTTCGATTCCTGGTTATTGACTTTGTTTCTCATTTCGTGTTCTGCCTCGCCCTGTTTAAGCCAGTTTGCTGATCGCCTGACCTTTTGCATGTTTTTGGACCACACTTTGGATTACCAATTTGTATTTGTCTGCCTATATATGCTTTAATAAAACTCATATCTTCATTTGCATCCGTCCTCAACTCCATACCGTGACACTATAATTCACACTGTAATATGAATCCTCATATCAAGGCCATCGTAGAGTATCGATGCAGCCCAGGGAATTCAGAGGGAAATTAGTTTAATTAGAAAGAGGGAGCTCCTGAAACAAAGATGCTTATAGAGGGCGTTTGGTTCGATAAAGGAACAAACAAAAGAACCGTTTAGGGCTCTAGATGTAATTATTTTTTAAATGCATGCTTTGAATTGTGCACCCAAGATTGAATAGTTTTTAAGCATAAAAGCTTGATAGTATCTATTTTTCATTCTCTGTTAACAGATACAGTAACTATATTCAAGCCACTACTTCACACTGAATAATATGCATCATTTCAACATATCAACAGTAAAGGATGCGATCATCATTCTCTGCCATATTCATTTTGTCCTTATGAATACAGGGTGATGTACATCTCATACACTGTTAAGCAGGTACCGCCTGACCACTTAAATACAGGTGTGGCAAGTCAAGCACACACTGCAGATAAAGTAAGAAAGGTACACAACTTCACATTTGATTTAATTCACCTGCTCCATCTCCAGCACTCCCTCTCTCTCTCTCGCTCTAACCTGTTCTTTGACTCTCTCCTTCTCCCTGCTGCTTGATAAAGCATGGCGAATTGTGTTTCTGAGTCTTGTTTGAGCCAAATGTTGTCCCATTATCTCCGCATTAGCTAAATGCTAAATTATATTTGCCATTTTTGTTTGTGTTGACACAGGACATCAATCATGTCCCAAGTGCCTTTCTCTCTCTCTGTCTCTCTTTCTTTCCTTCTATGTCTCTTTTCACACTACTCTTTAATCCATGGGGTGAGAGCGTGAAGGTGAAAAAATTCATTACTCTTAACAGCATTACTTCATTGGAGAGATATGACTAGAATATGGGTGGGAGATTATATATATATATATATATATATATATATATATATATATATATATATATATATATATATATATATATATATATATATAGATAGATAGATAGATGAAACTTCCGGGTTTCGGTACAAAATGGCATCATCCATGCACCACTCTATTGGGTGATCTGTCTGCGTCTCTCCTCCTGTAAACACTGTTATTGCCTTTTCTGCATACGCCTGAATTGTTTTCATTTGGTTGCATATTGTTATATTTGATTGCAAATTTTAATTTGGTCGATCATTCTGGCCATAATCATGTAGCCCTATTTTGCAATGAACAAATCAAACAAAAGCAATTGAAATGGTTCAATGTAATGCATGCTCCAAGTGGTTTCCACAAATTCAAATGAAAACGCAACTTATAATGATTTCTAGAATATAATCCCTCACAACAGCACAAATATTCAAAACAGGTGTTGTCTCAAGCATACCTGATGCAACTAATCAAGGACTTCATTAGTTGCACCAGGTGTGCTTGAGCTGAAATACTTGAACTGGCTAAGGGCAGAAAATTCATGAAATATAATAGGCACTGAGATTTCAGTGAGTACAGTAAGGCGCATACTAAACACAGAAGGTTTCCATGACAGAACTCCAAGACATACACCACTACTGACCCAAAAGCACAAGAAAAGCCAGCTCAAAATCATAAAAATCAACCACAGAAGTTTTGGGATTCGGTTCTGTGGATCTATGAAACAAAACTGGAACTTTTTTGCACGGTGGATCAGCGGAACATCTGGAGGTAGACGAATGAAGAAAGAACACTCTGTAAACAGTCGAGCATGGTGGTGGCTCGGTGATGCTCTGGGGCTGTTTTGCATCCTCTGGCACTAGAAACCTGTAACGTGTGAAAGGCAGGATTCATTGAAGTATCAGGAAATCCTAGGAGAAAACGTCATGCTGTCTTTGAGGAAGCTGAAGCTTGGGCATTATTGGCCTTTCCAACAGGACAATGATCCCAAGCATACCTCAAATTCCACCAAGGCTTGGTTGCAGAAGAAGTCCTGGAAGATTCTACAGGGCCATCACAGTCACAGTCAAGACGGCTGCAGCACGCAAACCCAAGAATATTACTGAACTGGAGGCAATTGCTCATGAGGAATGGGCTAAGATTTCTCAGGAACGCTGCCAGAAGCTGGTGTCTGGCTATGCATCTCGTTTGCATCTGGTCATAACAGCAAAAGGGTGCTCTACTAAGTATGAATGCTTGCCATGAAAAGGTTGAATAATTTTGAAACTGGAGAAATCATTATAAGTTGCATTTTCAGTTGAATTTTGGGAAACCACTTGAAGCATTTGTTGTGTTGAACTCTTTCAATTACTTTTGTTTGATTTGTTCATTGCAAACAGCCAAAAATCTGTAAATTTTGACAATAAACCTGATTTGCAATGGGGGTTAAATAATTTTGATTGCAACTATAACACAGCAAAATGGTGCCTAAATCTGAAATACTGGCAGATTAGTCACTCTATAATTGTGACCTCATTGCATCTAAAGAACAAACCACAAGCGATAATTAATTTGTGTGTATTATTAGAAAGAGATGCATTTGGGATTAGACTGATTGGGTTATTGATTTTACACAATACAAGGGTTAAGTGATAGGTGACCTGTATCATGGCTGTGTGTGTATATATGGTGGTACAGTGGAGCTGTTAATATTTGCTTGTGATTTTGCTATGTTAAAATTGCTTCTAGGTGTGAATGAGTGTGTGAGTTTTCTTAGAAATGTATTTTCATCAATGACTTACTAAGGCAAGCCAGAGTTTGTCACTCAGCATGGACAAAATGTATTTTCACATTAAAAGCGTGTTACTACCACTGCAAATTACTGACATGCTGAAATACTGCTGCAACAAAAATAGGCCTGTGTACAACAACTTGGAAATAACGTGGTTAACTATGGTTCAGTCAAGACTGAGCAATGCTGTCGGCAAGCCTAAAGACTGAATAAATACCAATGATCCTCAAAAACATTTTAGCCCAATGACTAAACTAAAAATTAATTGTTTTCACAGTGTTCAAAAGTCTGATTCTATGTCAGGTGAGTAAAAGCCATTAAATGAAAGTGCTGAGCGGTGCAGAAAAGCAATGAGCTGGCAAGACGTTGATATAGTAGTTGCAGCTGGCAAAGTGTACCAAAGTTAGCGGAGCTAATGTGCAAAGCATCACATATAGAAAAGTGGTGTCAATAAGGGCTCTGATAGATTCTATAGTGATGATCTGTATGTGTCTTATTGTCACTCACACATGGAGCGGTGGCACTGGAGAGGGCTCGTAGATGTAACGTCCCTGTGTGTGTCTGTCGTCAACTGGCACAGGAGGGTGGAATCCAGGGAAGAAATGAGCCGGAGCTGAAGGGGTAAACATGTATCAGAGTCCAATTCATACCAAATCTCATAGTATCATAAATTCAAATTCACAAATGCACATTCAACATGGCAATTTGCAAACTTCAGCCAAATACCATCCTGTGAATCTCTGACTAATTTAGTACCTTTCAAAAGATTGTTCCATGTGGCCATTTACCACAAGGATTTATGCCTTAGTAATACATAGCTACAGTGGTGCTTGAAAGTTTACAAACCCTTTGAAATGTTCTATATTTCTGCATAAATATGACCTAAAATATCATCAGATTTTCACACAAGATCTAAAAGTAGACAACGAGAACCCAATTAAACAAATGACAGAAAAATAGCATACTTGGTCATTTATTTATTGAGGAAAATGATCCAATATTACATATCTGTGAGTGGCAAAAGTATGTGAACCTCTAGGATTAACAGTTAATTGAAGGTGAAATTAGAGTCAGGTGTTTTCAATCAATGGGATGACAATCAGGTGAGTGAGCACCCTGCTTTATTTAAAGAACAGGAATCTATCAAAGTCTCATTCAATACTTTGTGGAAAGTACTGTATCTTTGTGGAAATGGATCACGGCATGAACAATGGAGATTTCTGAGGGCCTTAGAAAAAGAGTTGATCCTCATCAGGCTGGAAAAGTTTGTAAAACCATCTCTACAGAGTATGGACAGTCTGTCAGACAGATTGTGTACAAATGGAGGAAATTCAAGACAATTGTTACCCTCCCCAGTAGTGGTCGACCAACAAAGATCACTCCACAAGCAAGACGTAATAGTCCACAATGTCTCAAAGGAACCCAGGGTAACTTCAAAGCAAATAAAGGCTTCTCTCACATTGGCTAATGTTAATGTTCATGAGTCTATGTTGTGCATTGCAGGGTTGCAAGGAGAAAGTCACTGCTATACACAAAGAACACATGCCTGTCTGGGTTACGAGAGAAAGAACAAGAAACGTCTGGGTTACGCATGTAACCCTGTTCCCTGAGAAGGGAACGAGACATTGCGTGAGCTTCATGCTGAAGTATCTGAAGTCTGTGTGAAATCACGCCCATTTGGTCAGGTGATGTGGCATTTCGCTCACCACGTGATAATAAAACAGTACCTGTAAACCACGTCATCAGCTACTATCATCTGAAGCAAAGACACGATTCACAGGCGTGCTCCAGTATTATAAAGCTATGCGACGTCTCAACGTTGCTTGAGCTTCACGCTGTGGGAATGAGTATACCCACTCTGTCATACTGAGGGTATGGCCTGTTCAAAGGGTCTGAGCCTGAGGGTCACTACAAGACACCCAAGCCCGGGTTTGAATCCATCTACAAACTGTGATATCGAACGAATGTGTGCGGCATAAACCGCCCCGCCACAGCACACACATTGTGTAAGGGTATTCCTTTGGATAAAGCCTTCAAGGAGGCGACCCACTCCCCTAGTGGAATGAGCCCTTATGCCCAGAGGCATAGCGAGACCACGTGTCTCATAAGCGATAGAGATTATCTCCAATATCCAATTAGAAATGCTCTGTTTTGACACAGCATCACCTCTACTGTCGCTGCCAAAGCAGACCAGCAACTTCTCTGACTTACGCCACTGGCCAGAGCGGTGGACATAAGTACAAAGAGCCCTTTCTAAACAGTAGGTGCAATTTCTCTTGTTCTGGTGAGGAACGGAGGAGGGCAAAAAGCCTGCAACACTATTGGCTGGGCAGCAGACGTAGAATATAATCTGGCATAGGATATAGGAAGACCATGGCTAATCCAGGGGCAAAGTCAAGGGGGGAAGGGGCAACAGAGAAAGCTTGTAGATCTCCTACTCGCTTGAGAGATATCAGGGCCAGCAGAAGAGCTACCTTTAGAGTCAGAAGCTTATCTGAAGATGACTCTAAGAGCTCAAATAGGGTGACTGACAGACCTTTGAGGACCACAGAAAGGTCCCAGGAACTTATGTGTGGTCTGCAAATGGGCCCCAGCCACCTGACACCATGCATAAACCTCAAAGTTAGGGGATGTTGGACTTGACATTCTTCATCAATGGGGCGTGGCTGGCTGAAATGGTGTGAAATGGTGTATGACGACCATCTAACTGATGGTCCTGATACAATGATACAAAAAGTTGCCACTTGATCGCATACAATTTTCTCATGGATGGTGCTCTAGCATTCAACATGGCCTCCACAACATCGGTTGAGAGACCAGAAGCTATGAGCTGGTGTCCCTCAGGGGCCAGACCCACCATTTCCATAGTTCAGGCCAAGGGTGATAAATCAACCCTCAAGCTTGAGACTGTAAATCCCTGAGAACGGGAATCTCCCAGGGAGTGCCGTCTCCCATGGATATTTATTTCCAAGAAGCATGTTTGAGCTGGCCAATAAGGTGCTACTAGTAGCAGACGTAGACAGTCTTGGCGACC
Source organism: Ictalurus punctatus (assembly GCF_001660625.3). Classification (NCBI taxonomy): domain Eukaryota; kingdom Metazoa; phylum Chordata; class Actinopteri; order Siluriformes; family Ictaluridae; genus Ictalurus; species Ictalurus punctatus. The sequence goes on along the minus strand of NC_030438.2, from coordinate 357,147 downwards.
TCTGGCTAGAACTTGGGAGCAGAGCGATGAAAAGGCGGAAAAGGGGAAAGGTGTACAGACATGACCTCAGCCACGTGTGGATACCATGGCATCCCCCCTCTGGCTCCTCAGAGTTGACTCTCCCTACCGGAAGGAAGAGCCGTGACGCGAGCTACAAAATCCGGAAGCAGAGAGTTCGATCTGGAGGACAAAGCAACAGATCTCCGGTTCCTCTTCCAGATCCACACAGGATCCCCAGGATGTGAGGCCCAAAATCCAGAGGCTCCGAAACCCAACTCCCTTCCGCTGAGAAGAAAGCAAGCCAAGAGCGAAGCTGCCTAATTGTGAAGCGTTCAAAATGCGCAGTCAGCCCCCAAACACTTCACACAGAAAGTGTGTCTGTCCCCGAACTAAAACGGGAGCATGGAGTAACACATTTCCTGAATTTTCTCTGACTCATATTTGCAAAGAGGTGAGGGATAGAAAAGTAAGATATATATTCTTTTCTGAAAAATAGAGAAGGAAGATTTTTTAGGAGTATTCACACAAACAACTGACATGAGGTCTTTAGCTGAAGATAATAAAGGCTGATGACATGGTTTACAGGTGCCATTTTATAATCGGGCGCCTCAACAAATGCCATGTTACCTGACCACAGCAGGCCTATAAATAGGTGTAATTTCACACAGATTTCAGATACTGGTCACGTGTGAGGGCACTTCCCACAGTGTGAAGTGCACACAACGTTGAGCTCCCTTTGAAAGGGAACATTATGTTTGGAGAAAGGAAAACACTTGCATTCCAGCATAAGAACCTTATCCCATCTATGAAATATGGTGCTGGTAGTATCCTGGTTTGGGCCTGTTTTGCTGCATCTGGGCCAGGAAGGCTTGCCATAATTGATAAAACAATGAATTCTGAAGTATACCAGCAAATTCTAAAGGAACATGTGTTCATGAAATGAATCTCCAGATAAAGTGGGTCATGCAGCAAGACAATGGCCCCAAGCACAGAAATCGTTCTACTAAAGAATGGTTAAAGAAGAATAAATTAATGTTTTGGATAGGCCAAGTCAAAGTCCTGATCTTAATCCAAAAGAAATGTTGTGGAAGGACCTGAAGCAAGCAGTTTATTGAGGAAACCCACCAATATCCTAGAGTTTAAGTTGTTCTGTACTTCGAAATGGGCTAAAATTCCTCCAAGCTTATGTGCAAGACTGATCAACAGTTACTGGAAATGTTTAGTTGCAGTTATTGCCGCACAAGGGGGTCACACTAGACACTGAAAGCAAAGGTTCACATACTTTGCCATTCACAGATATGTAATATTGGATTATTTTCCATAATAAATAAATGACCAAGTACAATATTTTTGTCTCATTTGTTTAATTGTGCTCTCTTTGTGTACTTTTAGTACTTGTGTGAAAATCAGATGATGATTTAGGTCATATTTATGCAGTAATACAGAAAATTCTAAAGGCTTCAAAAACTTTCAAGCACCACAGTGTACACTATGTGGCCAATCGTTTGTTTGACACCCGACCATTAAACCCAGTTGTGCTTTTTGAACATCCCATTCCAGAGTTAGTCACCTGTTGCTGTTATAATAACCTTCACTCTTCTGGGAAGGCTTTCCACTAGATTTTCAAGTGTGGCTGTGGGGATTTGCCCATTCAGCCACAAGAGCATTATTGAAGTCAGACAATGATGTCTGGTGAGGAAGCCTAGGGTGCAGATAGCATTCCAGTTCAACCCAAAGGTGTTCAGTTGGGTTGAGGTTAGTTCTCTGTGCAAGCCACTTGAGATCTTCCACACCAATCGTGGCAAACCATGTCTTCATGGACCTCACTTTGTGCACAGGAGCATTGTCATGCTGGAACAGGTTTGGGCCCCTTCCTTCCAGTGAATTGTAATGCTACAACATGCAAAGACATTTTATATAACTGTGTTTCCAACTTTGTGGTGTGGGGATGGCCCACATATGGGTGTGATGGGCAGGTGTCCACAAGCGTTTGGCCATATAGTGTACACGTAGAAATCTATAGTCAGATCCATAAATATTTGGACATTGGCACTGTTACTGTTATTTCAGCTGTCAACCACAGTACATTGGAGTTGAAATTAAATAATGAATATAAAGTGTAGATTTCCAGCTTTAATATGCTGCTATTTACATCCAAATTGGGTGAATAGTGTAAGAATTAGAGCACATTTTACATGTGCTGTAAATTCAGCAATCAATAGAAGCCTTCACCAGAGTAAATACAGAGGGTTTATCACATGATGTAAACCACTTTTAAGCCTCAATAACAGGAAGACCAAATTAAAGTTTGCCAAAAATATCTTTAAAAAAAAAGCCTGTATAGTTCTGGAACAACATCCTACAGACAGATGAGACAAAGATCAACTTGTACCAGAATGATGGGAAGAGAAGTATATGAAGAATGGAAGAAACTACTCATGATCCAAGTACCTCATCTTGTGGCGTGGGCATGTACGGCTGCCAATGGAACTGATTCACTTCTTTCAATTCTAAAAGCAAAAAGGCCTAGCAGAGCATCACCAGGGAAGAAACCCAGTGTCTGGTGATGTCTATGGGTTCCGGACTTAATACAGTCATTGACTGCAAAGAATTTGCAAGTATTAAAAATGACAATTTAATTTATGATTATTCTGGTCCTTCAAAGGGGGGAAGAGGGGGTCACATTTAAAAATGGCTGAATTTCTACAACATCCTAAAAAAATTTAATCGTCAAAAGATTTTTTTTCCCGTAACTTAATTAAAAAAGTGGAACTTTTATATTATATATATATATATATATATATATTCTAGATTCATTAGACAGCTAACATAACAATAACTTCAAAGTCTAAATATTTATGGACCTGACTCTATATTGCCAAAAAAGTGAGCAATTCACTCCAGCAGTGCATGTTCCCAAGACATAAATGTTGCCCATAGGAGTAGGGTTTTTTGTTGTTGTTTTTTTTTTTCCCAAAGTTTTTGTTTCTTTAAGATCCCAGTGTAATGGAATAAGTATTTTTTTATTTTCTGATGCAAAAAATAGTTGATTCAATCTTAATGTAAGAAATGAAAAATTTTAAACTTTACTCAAATACATAAAGTCATTAGTTGGGCTACAACACTGACTTTTTAAGTCACCTCCTTGATCAAATAAATAGTTTAATCTAGGATTCTAACATTGCTAGCTAATGATTGGCTATGTAGCTTTTGTACAGGTACAATGCATTCAGAGATTATTCAGTGATATTTTAGTTTTTTCATTTTAATAAATGTGCAAAGTTATCACAAATCTGGACTTTTCTCATTATGGGGTATGGAGTGTATATTGTTGTGAAAAAAATAAAATAATGTAAAGCATTTTAGAATAAGGCTGCAACACAACAAAATGTGAAAAAAAATTAAGGGGTGTAAATACTTCCTGAATGCACCATATCTATTTCCCATCCCACTGTACCTGCGACAGTTCCCTGGAGGTTGTGTGGTGATGACTAGTAACAGTTGACTAATCAAATAATATTCATGTTATTTGATATTTAATATTCAACCTAACTGATTAGTACAATAACATTTAAAATGAACTCAAATGCTTTTTGGCGCTAAATAAGAAGAAATATTTTTTGTTAAAATGAATCAATGATTCTACTAAAAATTCTAAAAGAAAAAGAAAATAAAATACCTTTAAAATCCCTGTACAACTGAGAGATATCTATGCCATACTGTCGGATAGAAAAGCAATTTAAGCTAGGTAGGGTTATTTGTTGTTTTTTCAAATGAAGTTGACTCACTCAAGTAACAAATTGTAACTATTGTGTCTAACCAATTTATTGCTTATTTACAGTACGATGCTTATTTACAGTATGGCTCACCTGGCAATGTAAATATATCAAGTATTACTTGCGTTCCTCTACTTTGTGTAGTGTGCAATGGAAAAGTGCTATAGGTCTGTAATATGTATATCTATTGTTCAAACCCTGTCCTACTGCCATACTCAGCAATATGTTTCCTCATGGTCTCTTCTCACTCATTAAGGCCTGCTTTCCCTCATTCCTCAACCCTCATTAGGGCCACTTCTGTTCTTATTTCATATGACATTTGCCCGCTTGCAGCACTGCTGAAGCTGCAGGAGTGCAGTGCTTAATTCCAGAGGCGGGCCTTGACACAGTCAAACTCAATAAGATCAAAATCATCTATAGAGAGTTGAACCTAAATGTGCTCTTGTGTCTTTGAGTTTTTGGTATGTAAAAAACAAAAACAAGCTTTCATGCATTCACTGAAATGTCTCTTCTCATTTTAAATACAGGCTCTTGTAACTGACTGCATGCTATTCCTCATTCCTCATCACTAAGCATAGTTTTTTTCTTTTTCCTTTTCTAATCATCAGTTAATTCAAAACCACTTCCCTTCATGACAATTCTCTCCTTCTCCTTACTCATGCATCCGCATGCTCATATAATCCCCTTTCCTTGCTTAGTTTGTACCTTCTTTTTACATATCTTCTTTATTCTTCTATCCCATTTAAATCTCTCTGATATGCATATCTAAGTCTCAATATTAAGTGTACACTACAGCTCTTGCATATATAGACTTGAACTATTAGTGAGCTAGACAGTGCATGCCACTAGAGGTACACAGTAAGTGTGCAGGGACTAGAAAAGGGGGGAAATGAAAATAAAGAAACGGGAACAAAAGAAAGAGGAGAAAAAGAGTTTGATCCAGCCATCCATCTAAGCTTCCTCCAGAGGGGCTTGCATGCTCTGGCTCTGCTCACTAAAGGAGTAAATTGTCCTGCTCTGAGGCATGCTGTTTTTATTTGTGCCTGCTTAGTGCAGTGACAAACAACAGCAAGAGGTTTGGGAGGAATTTCACACACGTGTCAGGGCTAACTCTCCTATAGTCATTACACACAGTTTCCTCCCCAGGCAAAACACTATGTCTCATGTCCACTGAGAATCATGGATAATATATAAGAGCAATAAGAGCACTCAGTAAAAGGAATTTAAGCAACCAGCAAGTATACTGGACAGCACAGTGGTGCAGCAGGTAGCATGGTGCCTCATAGCTCCAGAGTCCCCGGTTCAATCCAGAGCTTAGGTCTATCTCTGTCTGTGTGGAATTCCAGGTTTTCCACTGCCAAGAAAGTGTTATTATTTTCTTAGGGCAACTGTACTGCCAAACAAAGCACTTTATTTAGGGCGAAGGAATTGGCATTTGGCCTCAACTCAGTCACATGTTGCATTAAATCCTTAATGCAGTAAGTAATTATAAACCTCAGATGACACTTTACATCCAAAGATTTCAGACAATTCCCCATTAACACCAAATCACTCAACCAGCACAGTGTTAATGTGACATCCAAACTTTACTTTTAATCATGTTTGTCAACAGTTGTTAACAGTTTTGCACTCTGTCTCTTTCTCTTCCCCTTTTCAAAACACAGACCTTTATATACAAGTGGTTCTAATAGTTCCCCATCATTATTGTAAATGGTGCTCATTAAGTTGTGTTTACAAATGAGTTTTAATGACAGGGGCAATTAAAGGCAAACTTTGACCAGACTATTACTTTCTAATAACACAAACTGGGCTTAGAAAGGCAGGGTATGATCATAATTATTTTATAAGAGGGATCTACAGCCCCAAGCAGTTAATAACATCATGCCCTGAAACCTGTTGGAAAGTCTCTATTTCATTAAGTTTCATTAAAGATGCTCTTTTGGGATCCCTTAGACTGAGAATTAATTGTACTCTAAGCAATAAATCAGAATATAATTGAAAAGAAGAAAAACAATGCAATAAGTTTTTAACAGAACTTTTCAGCAGTTAACTTATTGATATTGCTGCAAAGGTAGAACAGATCTCAGTTTCTTTTTGCAAAGACATAGTGAGAGTCTGTTACATGTTTATATCACAGCACTGTTTGTCTCAAATCAGATGGTCTCCATTCGTTTTGTACAAAAGTAGCAGTCTATGCAGATAGTCTACTACTGTCTAAACAGTAGTTTCATATGTAACATAAACAACAGGTTTATATTAATGTACTCTATAGTAACAGCTCATTCACAGGGACCTGTACAGCAGACTGGGAGAAAAAAAAGAGATAAAAAAAGAAAATCAATTAGAAATCTACACAGAAATAGGGAAGGAAAAGAAGGAACATTATGTGAGTTATTAATGTGGAACATATGATGATTCTACAGATCTCTCTCTCTCTCTCTCTCTCTCTCTCTCTCTCTCTGTATGTGTGTACTGCCAGACTTCATTACACCACTCCTTTCATTACACATCTCCTTTTTCATGATCTCACTATTAAAGCATTCTCATGTCCACTGAGCTGATGACTGAGCAGCCAAGGAGCATTAAGTCAAGAGTTTGTGTGTGTGTGTGTGAGTGAGTGAGTGAGTGAGAGAGAGAGACAATTCATACCAGCCAATTAACCACCTTTACCGACTATACACACTTGCATGCACACATTACACATTAATCAGCATTGGATGAGACTTCAGTACAATGCAATCTTAGGTAAAAAAAAAAAAAAAGAGAGCAAGAGAGATTTGAGTGGTCAAGTGAGGTTATTTGTTATTAAGTGGTTCTACAGTACCATTCTAGGCAGCAGTGATTAAAAGGCAGAGTTAAATCGCAACACAAGACGTGGGTAAAACACTGTTTGCTGACAATCAAGGCTCCAGCTGTTTCTGCATGTAAACACACTTTTGTGCGTTTTGTTTGATTACAGTGCCAAATTGTTGCAGCTCCAATAGGCTAATTCCTGCGGAATAAATTAGCCTAATGTGCTAAATGTGGAGGGAGAGGGGACAGAGAGAGAGAAAGCGAGAGAGAGGGAGAAAGAGAGAGAAATGGAGGATAAAGTGCAAGGAGTGATGGATTCATTACTTTGGTTAAATTAATTATCACAATGTATCAATGTATGGTATTATGGTATCTTATAATTGCTCATAAATAGTACCTGAAATTTAAAGGAGTTTATTCTCTACTATTCTGGGTAGCAGTATTTGTTTGCTATGTAATGTTAGTGTTCTCAAATACAATAAAACAAACCAGCATCTAACTTGAAAAGTCTTTAAAAAAAAAAAAAAAAAAAAAATCTAAAAAAAAGTTTGAGTCTCCTAATTGTTCTGAAAATAATGGACAATGAACTTGATATATTGATAGAGAGGGAGGGAGAGAGAGAGAGAGAGAGAGAGAGAGAGAGAGAGAGAGAGAGATGTGACTCAGTATCAAAGCAATCAGTTTAATTATAGCCAGGTCACCAAAGCAGGCAGGGGTCAACAAATTAAGACCTTTACCTGACCCAAGCCATCTATCTCACTGTCTAACATCAGTTCCTCACTCTTGCCCCTCATATTCTTTATTCTAATATTTTGAGATACTGGATTTTTTTTTTTTATTTCCGTGAGCTGTAAGCCGTAATAATCAAGATTAAAGCAAAAAAAAAAAAGGCTTGAAATATTTAACTCTATGTGTAATGAATCTAGAATATATGAAAGTTCCACTTTTCGAATTAAATTACAGAAAACAACTAACTTTTCCATGCTATCCGAATTTTTTGAGATGCATCTGTACGTGCTTTTTCCTTTTTTTCTGATTCTGCTGTATTATAGAGCATCCAGACCAACTGAATAAATTATGCAGCTATAATTGTGTGTGTGTGTGTGTTTGTATAGATATCAGAGTTGTGATTTGTATATGTGTACTGAAAATTGTGTGTGTGTGTGTGTGTGTGTGTGTGTGTGTGTGTGTGTGTGTGTGTGAACAATTTGAAAGAAAAAATTATATTGTACATGAAATCACAAATCCCACCCCATGAGTATGAGTCAAAGAAGGTTACAGTGCTTTGAAGATTTTTGCATTATGTAATGAAACCAGGGTTTAAAGGGTTAAAATTCTGAAAATTTATGAATGTTTGGTAGTTATAATCAGAACTGATGCTGGTAAAAAATCGAAGTCAGTGAAAGTAGAAAAAAATATTAACATATAATATTTCTATGACAGTTTTTGACATGGACATTTTGTCCATTATGGACCTGAGTGGTAATTTTTTATTATTATTATTTTTATCTGACACTGCATAAAAAATATGAATGCATCAAAATTAATGTTGTTGTTAATCATTCACATATAAAAGACTGTAATAATCAAAGAAAAAAAAATTCTGCTTAGCATTTAGTATATGGAAAATACTTATTATTTTTCTTTTTTCCATAAAAATACATCTGTGGCATTATGTAAACAAACCAGCATTTAAAGGGGTACAATTCTGAAAATGAATGAATGTTTGGTAATTATGATTAGAACTGATGCTGGTAAAAAATTGACGTCAGTGAAAGTGGAAAAAATATTAATATATAATATTTTTATGTTTTTGGACATAGACATTTTTGTCCTCTATGGACCTAGGAGTAACTTTTTTTAATTGACGCACAAGGGTTAATTAACCCATTAGTAAAGTTCTTCAGTTTACCAGTGTTCATTCACTGTTCAGCTTCAGCTCATGCAGCTTATGTGGGTCAATCCTCGACATTATTGACTATGACTGGGTTATTTGAAACACTAGAACTATTCTTTCTATATTTTTCGTCTTCAAAAAATATTGTTTGTGCATTGTTAATATCTAGCATGTCATTTTTTTCAACAGTATGTTTAAATAAAATTTTTTGCTAGTGCTTGCTACACATCTTAAATTCGACTGTACACAGTTTTTGCATTCAAATATGCATTTTAATTTGACAGTCCTAGAACAGATATGAGGACAGAAGTAGTGCAAATGGCTAAAATGTTCATGACATTCATTCTTATGTAAACACAATCGGCAATATCGAGGTCAGCAAAAATGATCAAGGTCATGTACATATATTGCGACAGGCCTACCCATGACTCTGTCACCAGTTCACGAGTTGTCTTTCCATGAACCACTTCTGGTAACCACTGCATACCAGGAACCCCCCACAAGACCTTTCATTTGGAGATGCGCTGACCCAGTCATCTAGCCATTAAATCTGGCCCTTGTCAAAGTTTCTTAGATGCCAGAGGAACTGACAACAGTTTTTTGAGGCTAAAGAAGGTGCCTAAGATCTGTGCCCAAGAAACGATGCCAAAGCTCTCTCAACAACTTCAGGCATGAGGCTTTAATGTCACATGTAATGAAGACCCTTAAGAGGCTGGTGCATGACTGCCTGAATCCACTACATTTTACATATCAGGACCCCCACCCATAAGAGGCCCCCCTCCCCTGTCGCCATAAGGGGGAGGGAGTGGAGATAGTGGACACATACCAGCTATTAGGGGTGCAATTCAAAAACAAACTGGACTGGTAAGAAAACACTGAGGCCCTCTATAAGAAATAACAGAGTAGGATGTTCTTTCTAAGGAGGCTCAGGCCCTTTAAAGGGGTCTATAAAATCATATCATGATTTTAAAACATTTTAAACATTAATTATTTTGTTTATTGGGTGTAATAGAATAGGTTAACATGCTTTAATGTTCAAATAATGTATTATTTGTCACACACTGTACATTATTGTAGTATCTCTATTTCCATGTTGCCCGAAATGCTCTGATTTCTCCAAAGCCCCTCCTTCTGAAAAGCCCAGAGTGCTCTGATTGGCCAGTTAACTCGCTGTGTTGTGACTAGCCAAAAACCTCAAGCGTGTGTCGGAAATGTAACGCTCCTTGGGTTAACTTCAGCCTCCAAGGCTTCTAAAGCAATTCTAAGCTCCTAAGCAACATGTCGTCGGTTTTACCATATCATTTCGAGTCAGATTCAGAAAATGCAGATGATCCAGCGGAACCAACTTTGCAAACACGACTTGAGCAGAATGTTTCACAGTGGTAAGTTTTTATTTTGTAACTCTCTTACGTTTCAGATATGATGTAAATGAAAACACCCTGCCAGCAGGCCATCGCATTGTTAAATGCAAAACTATGCTTCTGTGTGCCAAACTATGCTTCAGCTTCTGTGTATACATAGCATAGTTTGGCACTTAACAATGCGATGTCCTGCTGGCAGGGTGTTTTTATTTTCATATGCGATATACATTTGGATCTTGTGATTCGATTGATATAAACCATTTCAAGATACAATCACAAAAGTAGCTGCAATCAACGTCTCTGTCAGACCACTTAGATACAAACAAACTGAGGCAGCATACCAAACTTTAGCTATCATGTTAGCAGAGGTCTACAATTGAGCCCTGGGCCACAACACAAAACTTGGCATTTGAACAGTCAATATACTTCATAGATCGCAGATACTTCATAAAATATTTTGGATAAAAGTGTCTGCTAAATGAATAAATGTAAATGTAAATAGTTTTAGATCTTCAAATAAAATACAACATAAAAAAGACAACCTGAGTAAACACACAATACAGTTTTCATTTATTATTATTATTGTTTATTGAAGCAAAAAAGTTATCCAAACACCTATCAACCAGGTGAAAACTAATTGCTCCCTTAAACATAAAATCTAGTTGTGCCACCTTTAACAGCAATAACTGTAACCAAATGCCTCAGATAACTGGAGATCAGTCGTTCACTTACTTCTAGGACTAGGATTTACTCCTATGCTTCGGATCATTGTCGCTGCATAATACAGTTGCGCGTGAGTTTCAACTTACTGACTGAAGAACGGACATTCTCCTATAGGATTTTCAATTAGACAGCAACATTCATGTTTCCCTCAATTATTGCAAGTTGCCCAGGCCCTGAAGCAGCAAAGCATCCCCACACCATCACACTTCCACCATCATGCTTGACCATAAGTATGGTTTACGCCATATGTAATGGGACCCCTGTCTTCCAAAAAGTTCCACTTTCAACTCATCAGTCCACAGAACATTCTCACAAAAGAAGATTTTCAAAGTACGTTTTGGCAAAATTCAGATGAGCCTTAATGTTCTTCTGAGTTAGCAGTGATTTTCAACTAGCCACTCATCCATGGATGCCATTTTTGACCAGTGTTTGATAGTGGAGTCATGAACAGTGACCTTTATTGACACAAAAGAGACCTGTCCTTCCTTTGATGTTGTCCTTGGCTCTTTTGTGAATTCCTGAATGAGTAGTTGCTGTGCTCTTGGAGGAATTTTGGAAGGTCGGCCCCTTCTGTGAAGGTTCACTACTGTGCACTAGTTTTTCCATTTGGACATAATGGCTCTCACTGTGGTTCTTTGGAGTACCAGAACCTTTGAAATAGCTTTGTAACCCTTCCCAGACTGATGTATTTCAATCACCTTTTCCCTCATCATTTCTGGAATTTCTTTCAATTTTAAAGACTATTTTGTTTCATCTTAGATTTTATTTTAATTTCTGAAACAATTTTATAAATATATATTTTATAAATATTTCTCTTGTTTCGCCTTTTTCTTGTTTCCTTACAAAATAGTGACAAAATCACAGAGTTAGATGACAGACAGCTCTCACGTTTATTTTCACAAGATTTCAGGGTCCGGAGCACTTCACAGGGCTCACTTCATTTTGCAATCTCTCCATTTGAAGTTTGTGAAGTGTGTGAGCTTCATCTATGAATGATCGTGTAGTGTGCAAACCACTAAATCCATCAAAGAACTGATCGCAAGTGATTAAAGTGTTGTAGTGTGAGCGAGTCAGCAATTCTGAGCTTTTGAATGTCGTGTACTGTATGCAGGTCACTGATTCTGAGGTTTTAAACGTCTTTCTTCTTTGTCTTCACTGTTCCCTCTTTCACACATCTTTATTTTCTCTTCTCACAACCAAGCAGGAGTTGTAATCCATTTACACTGTCCCACCAAAGAAATTCCTAAATAACCTCTGACACTCTTACAAGCAGACTTAGCTGGGGTACCATCAGGAAACTGAGGCTGAGGAGGGCAAAAAAAAAAAATCAAGGGGGAGAAGCAAGAGCTAAACCAATTATGAATGGGAGAGTGAACACAGCAGCAAATACTTCAATCTTAGGGCCACAACAGAGAAAAAGTACTGCTGTGCCAGTTTTCTCTTTTCCTCTTATACCAAGTGTGATCTGCACAGACAGGTGTGTGTTTGTGGATTATGAGTTGACTGTGTGTTCAGGAAGTGTGTGTGTGTGTGTGTGTGTGTGTGTGTGTGTGTGTGTGTGTGTGTGTATGTGAAGCGTAAAGCTGATTAATCCAGTCCCACTGCCGTAATGAGAGCAGAGAGCGGCAGGTACCTCAGAGAGCTCAGAACATCGAATTCTTGCCTGAGTCTCAACCCCATCCAAACTCTCACTCCATACACACTTCAAAGGAGTTAGTACAGCACAGCACTGAGCAGGAGAGACAGAGGAGACGCAGCATGGCTGGGGGAAGGGGATGGACGAAGGGATCCCTTATCTCCGCCTGAGAGGATGCTGCTCTGCGGAGTGAGATTGTCTGGAGCTGCCACCTGTCCCAGCCATCTTTGAAGGCAGCACTAAGCATGTGATGGGTCTGACCTCCTTCAGCTCCTTCTCTTTTATGTCTCTCTTCATTTTCTGCTTTGTTACTCCCCCACCCTCCCTGCTTCTCTTTCTGTCTTTCTTTCTCACTGTGAGTCTCCTGTGGTCTTTTCTCCTGTGTTACGTACATGGGCCAGGGATGTAACTATTGTTATTGAGCACAGACCCATAATAGAAAATGGGAAACATTTAAATTAATGTTTTCTCTCACGTCCCCTCTGATCAGGAACACAACTGGCTTTGGTAAAGCCCTGAGTGGGGTTTGGAAGGAAAAGGATATGAACCATACCACCAGAGACAAGATGCTTGATTCATGGAAACAAACAAACAGAGGCCTGAATTGAATAAGATGCTCTCTCCCTAACACCAACTGTGATTAGTAACACAGTGTTGTGGGGTTACATGGAAGAAGATAAGCAGAAATAGAATGGTTTTATCCACTGCCTATCCACCTTAGGACTTACTGCCGCTGTCCCTTATATCTTGAAGCTACTTAAATTATTTGGATTGCTATATATAGTGTGTTTTTTCTTCTTTAGAAAAAGACGAAGATCTTAAGTATTTTAAGCATTTAAAAAGGATTAGTGTTTTTCTTGCATTTGTATTCTTAATTGAGTGCTGGATTCAGCATGGGAGTAAGACAAGATGCAGGTGTTTGCAGGAAGATTTACAAATGTTTGCTTTTTAAGAATCAAACGACTATAAGGAACATTTTTATCCATCACTTAAAATGAGTAACTCATCTGAATTACCCCAGTGGTTTAAGAAAAGGCATCACAGCCCTAAAGTGCTTTATCTTTCAAAAACCATTTCTGCATCAGCATGTTACCCAGAGGAAAGATATACAAAGAGGCATAGAATAAGCAGAGACTTTAGCCAAACATGCCAAGGCTCCTCAGATACTCTGCAAGGGAGAATGCTAAGCATACAGTGGATATAAAAAGTCTACACACCCATGTTAAAATGGCAGGTTTTTGTGATGTGAAAAAAAAATGAAACCAAGATAAATCATGTCAGAACTTTTCCCACCTTCAAGGTGACATTACAGCGCATTAAAATTAAGTGAAAAACAATCAGAAACATTTTAGGGAAAAATAAAAAAGCTACAATAACCTGATTGCATAAGTGTGCACACCATTTTATAATTAAGGCTGTTTAGCATGTGGCTTTTATTGACATGGAAGAAATCATAAATAGCTGCAAATACCAGACGATTTTAGTGCAAAACATTCAGGTCCCTGCTATTAAGCAGAAGATGAAAAGGAATTTCCCCTTTTAGCACAATAATGACCCAAAGCATACATCCTAATCAACAAAGGAATGGCTTAACCAAAAGAAAATCAATGTTTTTGAATGACCTAGCCAGAGTACAGACCTGAATCCAACTAAAAAACTGTGGGGTGACCTGAAGCGGGTTATGCACAGGAGATACCCTCTATTCAGATCTAGAATGTTTTTGTAAGAAAGTGTGGGAAAATAATTTTTGAGATCTGTTTTTCACTTATACATTGTAATTTCACATTGAGGGTGGTAAAAGGTCTGACATGATTCATCTAGGTTGAATTTTTTTTTACATGACAAAAAGCTGCCATTTTAACAGTGGCGTGTAGACTTTTTTATATCCACCGTACTTTTAAAAAGTGCTGACACTGGAGACTCCTTCCATTAATGTTAAATATATGTCTTTTTAAAGAAGAAATCAAAAATATCCATATCAATGATAATGATATTAATAATAATGTATTAGAATTAGCACATTAATATAAACCTTGCAGCTGGAACTATTGTATGAGCTGCTATTAAAGAAAATTAATCAACACCTTCTGAATCTGAACTAAGCATTCAACAGTGCAGGTAGTCTAACCGTCAGTAATGCTTTATACTAGTCAGGGTTGCAGTAGATCCTGAGCCTATCCCGGAAAAGCTGGATGCAAGGCTTGATTCTGCTTGATATTCATTTAATTCATGTTCATTCATTTTAACATCCTTTTTTTACGACCTGTTTTATTGAAGTTGACAGAGTAGTAAACTGACACATCATGCAATTTTCATTTTAATAAAATTTTACAATGAGCCCGTTTTGTGGTTTGAAACCATACTGAATACAGTAACAAATTCAACTCTTAACTGTTTTTATCTAATCAATCATAGATAAATGTTTATATTTGAGCAAATATTCTATTACATTTTGAATTTGTACAGTAGATTCAGTACTATTCATGCCATGTTTTCATGCCACGACTCTCTCAGTTCAGTTAGTAAGTGGACCCACCACAGAAACCACCAGTTGATATAAATTCCTAATTCATGAATGCAGTCATCCAGCTCCATCCAGCCAGCCAGCACAGCAGAATCCATCCCAGTCAATGCATTTAGTCCAACATAGACATGCTCCACCAAGGGCATTGATGTAGAGAGCATGCCCAGATATGGTGCCCAAAATTGTGGGTGTGATCAGGGCTAAAACTATATCCTGTCCTACAACTTGGTTTAATGTTTTTCCAAGATTTCATAGTTTTTTGAGATTGCTATGGCCAAAAATGCTTGAGTATTTTGTCCAGAATTTGCAATGCAACTTCCAGAGTGTTTCTGCTTTTTTTGCTGAAAATCTCTGGGTTACCCTGGTCCCTGGGATGGGAACGAGATGTTGCGTGAGCTTTACGCTGTGGGAAGTGCCCTCGCACGTGACCGGTATCTGAAGCTTGTGTAACATCATGCCTATTTATAGGCCTGCCGTGATCAGGTGATGTGGTAATTAAGCACATAGAGTGATATATAAACGGCACCTGTGATCTGCGCCATCAGCCTCTATTATCTGAACTGAAGACGCAATTCACAGGCATGCCCCAGAATGACAAAGCTACGTAACGTCTCTTTCCCTTCTCAGGGAACAGGGTTACATGCATAACCCACATGTTCCCTTTCAAAGGGAACTCAACGCTGCGTGACTGTTATGCCGTGGGAACGAGAATACCCATTCCGTCATACTGAGGACATGGCCTGTTCAAAAGGTCCGAGCCTGAAGATCACCACCAGACACTTGAGCCTGGGGTGGAACATATATCCAAGCTGTTATATTGAATGAACCCTGCCGCAGCACACACATCCTGTAAGGGACCCCCTTTGGACAAAGCCTTCGAGAAGTCGACCCCACTGGTGGAATGAGCCCTTATGCCCAGAGACGTAGCAAGACTGAGTGCCTAATAGGCGATAGAGATTACTTCCACTATCCAATTAGAGATGCACTGCTTCGGCACTGCTTCAACACAGCATCACCCCTACTGTCACCGTCAAAGCAGATCAGCAGCTGCTCTGACTTACGTCACTGGCCGGAGCGGTGGACGTAAGTACAGAGAGCCCTTACTAGACACAGTAGGTGCAACTTCTCCTGTTCCGGTGTGAGGAACGGAGGAGGGCAGAAAGCCTGCAACACTACTGGCTCGGCAGCAGATGTAAGCACTTTAGGAATATAATCTGGCCTAGGATATAGGAAGGCCTTGTGTAATCTAGGGGCAAAGTCAAGGCAGGAAGGGGCAACAGAGAGAGTTTGTAGATCTCCTATTCGCTTGAGAGATGTTAGGGCCAGAGCTACCTTTACAGTCAGAAGCTGAGAGGCTGACTCTAAGGGCGCAAATGGGGCACCTGACAGACCTTCATGTATGTATGTAAGAATGTAGAAGGAGCCAACCCTGCTGAGAATCATCCTTGTAAGAACTTCAGGACTGCAGCTATTGCGCAGTTCACTGGGTCTAGCTGATGTTCCTCACATCATGAGACAAAAAGTCGCCACTTGAGTGCATACAATTTCCTCGTGGATGGTGCTCTAGCATTCAACATGGTTTCTACAACCTCAGCTGTGAGACCAGAATCTATGAGCTGGTGCCCCTCAGGGGCCAGGTCCACAGTAGACGGTCTTGGCAAACTCTTGCTAGAACTTGTGGGAGCAGAGCAATAGGGGGAAAGCATACACATGTGCACCATGGTGCCCAGCCCCACTGGTGCAAGGAGTGAGGGCAAACCACAGCAGGCAGTGTGTTGTCTCCTCGGAGGCGAACACATCCACTTCCGCTTGGCCGTATACAGACTCCCCCACATTCCGGTTGCCTGGAATGTACATTGCACTCACTGACAAGAACTTTCCCAGTGCCCAGAGAAGAATTAGTTACGCCTGTCTGAACAGGGGGCGTGAACGTAACCCTCCCTGGTGGTTGATATGAGACCACCGCTGTGTTGTCTGTCACAACTTGCACATGGTGACCTCTTAATTGGGGAAGAAAGCCCACATTCCTAAGTGATTTAAGTGCCACTCCCGATGAGGGCCGCTCCAAAGACTGCGAGCTGGACAGCTGCCTAAGACCCATGAGGAAGGCGTCTGGCATTACCATCTTGCGACAAGGAGATGCCTGTAGAGTGTGACCCAAGGCTAGAAACTGGGGATTCCTCCAAATTTTCAGAGCAAGTAGGCATCGCCATGTGACATTGATTACTCTCAAAGGTTTCATCCTCAGACAAAACACCTGACTTTTCAGGCACCACTGAAACAGTCTCATGTGCAATAGGCCCAATGACATGACGTGGGCTGCACCAGAGAACACTGAAAACTTGGGACAGCCTTAGCTAGGGGAGGCCCTACAGTAGTACTGGGAGATAACTGCCCTAACAACCTCATGTCCCCTGATACATCCCTCCGCGGCCGCTCAGGACCGCTCTTCCTTTGTCTGCTTGGCCTTGATGACCATTCTCAGATCAGGCCTATTAGCAGGCTGTGACTGTGGCTGCCCAGTTCCCCTGGCTCTCTGTGGGGAGAAGTGGGCCAGCACACTCGGCTTCTGTGCCTCCCTCGCACTAGTGCTGGCTTCGAACTCGACATGATGGGGCTGAATGCCGCTGCATGTCGATCTCACTCAACAGGTCTGCTTGGTAGGCCCGCAACACTGCTATTGTATGCAGTGACCCACAAACAAGACCCACTGCCACATAGGCCTTGCCCACCAATGCCAAGGTGGCCTTACATGGCTTGGATGGAAAAGCCAGCCCCGCTAAAGTACCTGCCATCGATGGAGAGAGGTCGCTTGCAAGCGCCTCCTCCACCTTCGGCATAGCTAAATAGCTAAATAGTGCTGTTTATTCCCCACGATGGCCGAATAATCAGACATCACAGGGTTATAAATACGGCTTATGTATGGTTTTCAGAAGCATGATTTTTTTTTTTTTAAAGATAGAGAGGAAATGAAGAGTTTTTTTGCAAGCATCACACAAATGACTGACATGCAGTCTCGCTGAAAATAACAAGGCTGACGGCATGGTTCAAAAGTGCCATTTTTATATCACACGACATGCTTAATTGCCACGTAACCTGATCACGGTAGGCCTATAAATAGGCATGATGTTACACAAGCTTCAGAGACCAGTCAGACACAAGGGCGCTTCCCACAGCATAAAGCTCACGCAACATTGTGTCTCCTTTTAAAGGGAACTTGTTAGTAGATGAGACATTTCAGCTGCAGTCATGATTGATGCAAGTGAATCGACGAGCAGTTTGACTGAATGCACGTTGTGTTGTCACATGACGCATCTTGTCCCAGATCTGCTGAATATCTACAGTAGTTTTAAAAAATTGCAAGATCCATTGAATATTGTGGAGTTTGCTTGATATTGTGTCTCAAATCACAAAATCATGAAATATTGCAGGTACTGTCCATTATTCATAGTTTGTTGAAGTAGTTATACAGCTTGGCATTAGTGAGATATATATGTCCAGTATGACCCTGTTTTTCTCATCCAAATAACTGCCCTTGCTGTTTCAAGATTCATAAAAAGCCAAGCATTTGATTATTTGTACTTAAATAATGGAGCGGAGGAAGGAGATTAGTATCCCACTCACCAGCAAAGATGAGAAGTTGCATCGCCAGCAAGTGGCTCACCACTGGTGGGACCTGGTGATCCTCTAATCAGCTTACAATATAAACACATGCTGCACTGCTAGTAACACTTTCACTGCAAACAATCACAATATTAATCTTAAATCACAAATCTCACTCTCATTCTTTATTTCATTAATGCTATGGTCTTATGCACATTTGGTATTAGCAGAGTGATACTCCAAATTTTTTGTGAAAGAGAAAAAAATATTATCATGGAGATTCTGCTGATGTACACAAAAGGGCTATTTATCCTACACACTTTTTTTCCCTGAGGGATGCTGTGCTTTCTAAGATGTGAGGTAAGTAAGGTAAAAAGTGAGGTAAGCCAGAGAAAAAAGGCAGGAGGTATGAAGTATGACAAAATGTTCAAAACCCTTTCCGTATCAACATTATCGTGCTCTAATCTTTCATGGTCATGGCTCTTCTGCCTTGTTTTCAGACAGTAGTGGTATTGGTGTTGTGGTAGACAGGTGTGTGAGCAGCAGGTGGAGGCTCATTTAGGTACATTAGACCCTAACCCTAACCCTAAAAGACCCTGATTTGGTAAAGAAAAAAAGGGAAACAATTTACACTCCATGTATGTCCTTTAATGTGAATATACTGATAGGAATAGTAATTATTTCAAGTTTACAACCTAATATGTTAATTTGTAACTCCTAATTTTTAAATTTGTAATTCAAAGCTGCTGTTACTCTAAATTTTTTGAGATCTGCTTCCCATTTCTTTATGATTTATTTTAGTGCTGTTGAGGTCCTCCATGTGAAAAAAATTGAGTCATTTCAGACATAGTTGCCCCTTTGACTTCCCATTCTCCTTTTCAACTTCTTTTTTAAGGATAGTGACTTTTCCATGCAAACACTGACCTCTGTGCCTCCTGGAGCTTGACAGCCACACTTTCCGCTATGGTTTACTCAACTTGTGCTAAGTCGAGTGGAATTTTTTCCCCTACATTCACTCACTGTGCCTTTCACTCCTTCCTTTATTAACCTTTCCCCACTACGCTCTGTCTTTTTTCTCCTATGCTGTAGCTTACTCGCTTAATTTCTTTCCCATCATGCATAGTTATCCACAAACATGCTTTCATATCAACTCCAGACCAGGCTTTATGAAAGGTGGCAACTTTGCTGAGTTGGATAGGCCACTATTAGTCATTGATGTTGTAAAAAACCTGATTGGTCCAGTTGTAGTTTAACCTTTCTGCATTCAGATAAGTCAAGATATGTGCCAGTGGAGCACACAAAATAAATGCTGAGCTAATGAACTGACTAAAGAGAGACATAGTTAATGCCCTGGGAGATGGAGTGAAAAATTGAAAAGGAGAGAAAAAGACTCATTAAGTACAGTGTACTATTTGGTCAAGACTGGCTTGAGGCCAGTTTAACCAAACTAAACAAGCCATTACATTGAATTTCAATCTGTGAGTGACAGACAGACAAAAGCTGCTTGGCCAAATTAACCTATTAAAAGGCACCAGCTCACATCATCTCTCTTTTTTTCTTGCTTTCTCTTTTTTGAGCACTAGTACTTTCTAACAATAATCTAAAAAAATGAAAAGAAAAATGAGAAAAAAGAAACAAAGAAAGAAAGCGGAATAGAGACTAAAAGAAAGGCTGATGGCTCCCCTTGCATGGCTTTGATCAGCGTGCTGATGAAGTTGTGTTGGAATTGTGTGCTTACTCCAAGCCTCTAAGAATTCCCTAGAATTAGGGAACAGAGTGACTTTTTCCCCCATATTGACCTCCTTTTAGGCAAAAAAAAATTAGAGTAAGGGACAGAAAGAACGTTTCTCATTAAACCTTGCAAGAGGAAATGCTTCTCATGCATATAGGCAATTGCTTCAGTTGTCAGTTCACTACTACAACTACTGTTATGAAGAACATTGTAAGAAAACAGGTTTATTCCAGGATATCTTGCACAAAGCAAATCATTGAATCTCTGACAGGAATCTCTCTTGAATCTCTGACAGGAAACTCATTGATGATTCTACTCCACCAAGCTTATAGCTATCCTATAAGTTGCAGTAAAAAATTACTATTAAGCCATTAATAGAACTACACAATATGATCATCTATCATTGATGTCATCACAAGATGTCACAATGCACTTTCTAAGAATACAGCAGACAAAGGGCCTCATTTGATAATCTTTTTGAAATTTGTGTGTAAATGTCTGTGTAAGCAAAACCAACCAAAAATATTCCACCAGAGTTTCGGAAACATTGATTTTCTTCGTACTCGCGAATGTACGTGAATTAGAAATAACGTTAAAACCACCAGCCTAATATTGTGTAGGTTCCCCTTGTGCCACCAAAACAGCTCTGACCCACTGAGGTATGGACTCCACAAGACCTCTGAAGGTGAGCTGTATTTGGCACCAAAATGTTATCAGCAGATCCTTTAAGTCCTGTAAGTTGTGAGGTGGGGCCTCTATGGGTCGGACTTTTAGTCCAGCACATCCCACAGATGCTCAATCGGATTGAGATCTGGGAAATTTGGAGGGCAAATCAACACCTTGAACTCTTTGTCATGTTCCTCAAACCACTCATGAACAATTTTTGCAGTGTGGCAGGGCACGTTATCTTGCTGAAAGAGGTCACTGCAATTAGGGAATGCTCTTTGCATGAAGGGGTGTACATGGCCTGCAACAATGTTTAGGTAGGTTGTCTGTGTCAAAGTAACATCCACATGAGTGCCAGGACCCAAGGTTTCCCAGCAGAACATTGCCCAGAGCATCACACTTCCTCCACCAGCTTTCCTTCTTCCCATAGTGCATCCTGTTGCCATCTCTTCCCCAGTAAAGCGATGCACATACATCTGGCTGTCCACATGATGCAAAAGAAAATTTGATCAGACCAGGCAACCTTCTTCCATTGCTCCATGGTCCAGATCTGATGCTCACGTGCCCATAGTAGGTGCTTTTGGTGGTGGACAGGGGTCAGCTTGGGCACTCTGACTGTGGCTACGGAGCCCCATACGCAGCAAGTTGTGAGCACTGTGTGTCCTGACATCTTTCTATCATAGCCAAAAGTAACTTTTTCATCAATTTGAGCTACAGTAGCTCTTTTGTGGGATCAGACAAGCCAGGCTAGCCTTCAATTCAATTCAATTTTATTTGTATAGCGCTTTTTACAATAGACATTGTCTCAAAGCAGCTTTACAGAAATATCAACATGGTATACAGATATTAAAGGTGTAAATTTATCCCAACTGAGCAAGCCACTGAGTGGCGATGGTGGCAAGGAAAAACTCCCTAAGATGTTTTAAGAGGAAGAAACCTTGAGAGGAACCCGACTCAGAAGGGAACCCGTCCTCATCTGGGTAACAACAGATAGTGTGAAAAATTTCATTATGGATTTATATGAAGTCTGTATGGCGTTAGGAGCAGCCGTAGTCCCAGCAGTCTGGAATTAGAGAAGATCTGAGCTCCATCCAGAGGCAGAAAGGATCTGGATCTCTAGTATCTCCATAAATTCGTGTGGGGCTCGGCGAAAGGAGAGAGGGAGAAAAAAAGATTATTATGACTGCGAAGTAGTAGAACAGAATCTATTCAAGGTAGGCTTGAGTAAACAAGCTTCCTCCCTTAACTCCCTTCGCTTGCTGGTTCACCAGTTGTCCTTCCTTGGACCACTTTTGGTAGGCACTAACCACTGCACACCGGGAACACCCCACAAGAGCTGCCATTTTGGAGATGCTCTGACCCATATGATCACAATTTGCCCTTGTCAAAGTTGCTCGGATCCTCACCCATGCCCATTTTTACTGATTCCAAAACATCAATTTTGAAAACTGACTGTTCACTTGAGTCTGGACTCGAGTCCAATTATGAACGAACTCGGACTTGTCACGCACTTGGGTACACTTGTACTCGAACTTGACTCTTGAAATTTTTCCAAGTACAGTCGAGTCAGCGTCATGTGTAACATGAAAAGAAAGATAAAAAAAATAAATAACAACATAAAATTAAGATAACAAGCAGTGACACAGCTTGTGAACAGGAAAGGAAGGCAACTGCCTGGAACCCCATGCTGTTAGGGGCCCCCGAGGGCTGACAAACTTTACTTCACCACAATGTCTCAAAATGTGACAACAGACAACATGACAGTCAGTAACCTCATGAAAGGGGCCCCATGTCATTCCATTGACTTTTTGGCAGTAATATTTTCAGAAAACAACATTACTAAAGGAAAACGAAGAAGGCTTTTCCGTCAGGAAGTAAAAAAAGAAAGAGAAAAAAGAGAATGAGGGAAAAAAGAAAGCAAGACAGTAAGTGGATCAGATAATGGTGATTGTTTAAGTATAACAGTAAATAACCAAATGCTGTTTTTTAGATATGCAGGACATAGTGGCAGCATTTACACTAGCCAAGGCCCGTAAGCAGCATTTTTAGAATCAATGCTTAAAGGATGTTGATGAGCACTGGCATTATAGTTTAGTTCCCTAAGAAAACAAACAAAAACATTTTTTACAAAGTTTTTAGATATATAGTTTGTACTATGTTTATATTTCTTTTATTTTAAGAGTTTTGCAATGTTTAATCGTTCTACATATTTATATTAATTCCTCCATTAGAAGGAAAGCTATTGTTATTGTAAGTATTCTTCTTCCTCTTCTTCTACTTATTATTATTATTATTATTATTATTATTATTATTATTATTATTATTCTCCTTAGCTCCCTAAAGTGCCCAATAACTCAAGATCTGAATAGTAAAAAGTTTTGAAATTTGGCACATTGAAACTACAGGCCACGAGTAACTCCCACACCACAAATGGCCCACATTAGCCCATAGGTGGCGCTGCAGGCCACGCCGAAATTCTATGTGATTTTTCCCTTGGCCCCATAAGTCCGAAATGTCTGAAAATTGTTATACATGCCTTATTTCTCATGGGGAACAAAAAAGCCATTGGGACCCATAAAGTCCACCATTTGTGACATTCCTACTGTAGATTAGAGCTGAATGACATTGGGAACTGCGCCAACATCAATATCACCATGTTCTGCATGGGCAGTACTTGCAACGCAAAGGCTGCCATTGTCAAGTAGGTCAGTAACATTATGCTAAAAGATTCTGTTTTGCTTTACAGTACTTTACATTACAAATCTTGAGGAGAAAATATTTAGTTAATGTAAAAATAAACTGTTCAACAGTTGGTGTCAGCCACTGAAAAACCCATATTGGTTGACCACTAGTTAAACTCTCAGTTGTATTTCATTCTTGTTCCCTGATAAACATTTGAAATGTAAAAAAAAACATGTATTTATATGGCATCACAGCTTTGCTAATAGTTTTAGCAAACCGTATATAAAACTAAATAGAATGGTTGCTAGCTGTCATGAAACATTGGATATCTATGACTTAAGTGAGCTCAGTATTCACTTTTCACATATATGAACACATTAGAATTAATAAACTGACATGTGTAGCTAGTCATGTGTAGATACTGTCAACTTCAGTGTGGTAAGTGTGAAAAGTGTTATTGGCAGTATAACGTTGACATCATTTAAACTGATGCTCATTTCAGTAACTTCTACACTACTATCATGTCAGCATGGCAGTAACTTACTATAGTGAGGGTCCAGGTAACTATTTCGGGGGTCCATTGCAAACAGTGTGCCCCGGTAAGGGAGTGTGTGTTCAGGGAGGTAGGGCAGGGAGGTCTGCAGCTCCTTCTTCACCAGCAAGGGTCGCTCTTCTGTGGAGGTGGACGGCTCATCACTCAGCTTAGCAGCCACCGAGCCCTGGCCTGGCACTGGTAGCTGTCCACTAATCACATTGCACCTCTCCCGGTGGTAGGGAGAACTAGTGTTCTCATCTTCTATTAGCAGCAGAGAAGGAGGAAAGGTGAATAATAGAGATTTCACTTTTAATAATTTATTTGCAGTTATGAGGTTACAGTAATGTGAGGAAAAAAAGTGATTTTGGTCCCTGTCACATGGTTTCCATCTGTGCAAACACTTCAGGAAAATCTGCAAGCATTAATGAGTTTTGTGTAATTAATATCAATAATATTGTTTGTACTGTAAATAACATAATAATATAATAATACACCCACTGTCCACTTTAACAGGAACACCTGTACACCTCATTTATGCAGTTATCCAATCTTTCAATCATGTGGCAGCAGCACAATGCATAAAATCATGCAAATACAGGTCAAGAATTTCAGTTAATGTTCACAACATACAGAATGGTGAAAAAATATGATCTCAGTGACTTTAACCATGGCATGATTGTTGGTGCCAGATGGGCTGGTTTGAGTATTTCAGAAACTGCTGACCTGAGTGGAACCTGATGTGGTCTTCTGCTGTTGAAGCCCATCCATTCAACATCCCCCACCCCTGCCCCCATCTTATGGCATAACCATTATATTACAGTCAAAGTTATTGTTTCATTCAAGAAAAAGTTATAAAAGTGAAGAAATCAAAATAAGTAAACAATCTGGGTGCCCTGTAACACACACACACACACACACACACACATTGTTGCTGATTGTTGTTTGAGTGTGAAAAGAAGGCAAGCAAAACTGAAAGTCTATCAAATTTGAACTTTTAAGGCTGTGTAATGCAACAAATTCTGGCACTGTAATAGTCTTGTCAGAGCCAATTTATATATGGCATGTTTTCACACACATAGAAATGCATTGCAGTCTGTCCATGAATGTGAAATAAAGCTTCTTCCTTTGGTTTACTCCCAGCCAAATAAAACAGCTCTGAAATGCAACACACACACACACACACACACACACACACACACACACACACACACACACACACAAATCAAAATATCCCCATCAGCTAAATTGTCAGATATTCCTATCCTTGTGGGGACATTTGGTCTGCACTAAGAAATAACAACATGTCCCCCATTCTCTCTCTCTTTTGTGTCTCTCTCTCTCTCTCTCACACTCACACACACACACACACACACACACACACACACACACACACAGACGCAAGCTCTCTCTAACCTAAGAAATAAAATGGGCAATCATCCCAGCAGATTTCCCACCATCTCTCTCCTTTCTTTCATTCATTCATTCTCTCTCTCTCTCTCTCTCTCTCTCTCTCTCTCTCTCTCTCTCTCTCTCTCTCTCTCTCTCAGCTCTCTCATTTTTTTTCAAAGACACAGAATCCCATTGTGGGAGCAGCTGAGTTTTATCTGTGCATTCCAAACTGCCCATTAAGTGTCCTCATGGGTCATATCAACACCCACAAGCTAACTCCACTCCCTCATTCTCTCTGTCTCTCATCTCTCTTACACATCCACACTTAGAGCCGCTCTCTACTTTAATACACCTCCCTAATAGCAAACATGCCAGCACAGTATATGTGGTGTGTGTGTGTGTGTGTGTGTTTGTTGTGGAGACAGACTTCTGTGGGTTTTTAGGGGATTTTGTTTGTTAAATCGGGGTAGAGAGATGTAATTTTTTTTCTGGCCTTCAACCCTTTACCAGGTCTTCACCGCTATAACCTCAGTGCAGCAGTACTCAGATCCTTCTTTTTTCCCTCCTCCAGAGTGAGTTTTCATTACACTACCTTTCTTCAAATTGGGCAGACTAGGACTTTTATTAGCATGAAGCATTGCATCTTTCATATCAGCTAAATAATGTCATATGCATGTTTGGCTTAATGATTATGTAGTTTGGGGAGTTTCTACAAAAGAGTGCATTATATAGCACAAGGTCAATGAAAATCAACTGCAACTTTCTAGTTGCAATAATATTTACTGGGCCTGAAAGTCACTTTGGAAAAGGCAATTGCATGGGCAAATTAATATATCAAGAGTACATGTTTTAAAATTGCAGATGCCTGTTTCAGCTAGTTGAAGAGAAAATTATACTGTTTACTAAGTCTTAATTATGGAAACTTTTATCTGAAAAAATTATGGTTTATCTGAATTATCACATGGTACCACTTAAAACTTAATAAGCTTAACTTAATAATGGGCTACCATGGTAAAGTTGGTTTAAAAAACAAAATGAAATTTTTATGATCGCTCTTTTTAAAAAAAAAAATTATCAACATTTTGCAGATTCTGCAAAGCATATGTAAAGTTATGACCTGAAATATATATCCTTCCCGGTGGCTTGAACCAATTTGGCCATTTCCCTCTGACCGTTCTAATCAGCATGTTTCCACTCACAGAACTTTCACTCACTCACTTACCTGAAGCTCTGCATCTGCATAATAATTTTGTATCGTGCTGCTGCCACATTATTGGCTGATTTGATAACTGCACGAATGTGCAGTTATACAGGTGTTCCTAATAAAGTGGACAGCGAGTGTATATTTGCACTTCCAGTGTCAGTTATGTTTTAAGTATTTAATCCTATACTGCACACTCAGTGATCTTATTAAGAGAATAATGGTACTTACACGGCTAAAGCTGGATAAATAGGCCTCCTCTCCTAAACTGTAATACTGTCAAAATGGGATTTAAAAAGAAGTCTATTCCTGTCCTCTGCAACACACAACCATACATTCAAGGATGTCTGGGAGCATGTGAAAGGAGTGAATCCCTATTTGTAGATATACAGGGTATATGATTTCTAAAATAATTAAAAAAAAAAAAAAAAAAAAAAAAAAGAAAAAAAAGCAGAGCGCATACAACTTCCAAATGTAACGATTGTAAAAAATCATATACACTGTCATTGTCATTTAAAATGATTATGATTTCATTGACAAAGTCCACAAAAATGCTACACAATTAAATATTTGGCCTATTTATTCAAACACGAAAAGGAGGACACTGATTTCTTTTTTGTGAGATAATCAAGTCTGACAATTGCCCTAAATGCTTTAGGCCAATTCTGACCCTACCATCTGTGTCCCTTAGCAGAAATCGAGATTCATCAGACCAGGCTAAGTTTTTCCGTCTTCAACTGTCCAGTCTTGGTGAGCCTGTGCCCATTGCAGCATCAGATTTCTGTTTTTGTCTGACAGAAGTGGAACCCGACATGGTCTTTTGCGGTTGTGACCCATCTAAACTGTGGCCCATTCTAAACTTCTTTTCTGCTCACAACAATTGTGCAGGGTGGTTATTTGAGTTACTGTAACCTTTCTGTGAGCTCAAATCAGTCTGGCCATTCTCGGTTGACCTCTCTCATCAAAAAGGTTTTTCCCAATCTTGGCCATATGTTTTTCTTTTGCCCTGATCTCTACGGTCTTTGGATTGGTTCCTTTACTATCATGTCCACTATTCTCAGAGTAGATTTAAAACCTTGCCCATTGATTGCTATATTTGGGATTCCTGATGCCTCAGTTCCATTAAGCTCTCTACAAAAATATACTATTGCTTTCACATCCCTAATAGCAAGACCTTCCCTACTGTTGCATTGGAAGTCTGCTAAATATCCATCCATCTCTCAGTGTCTAAAGGACATGATGATTTTTTTCAAAAACTCGAGAAAATAAAGTATACGATGAGGGGTTGTACTGACAAGTTGTTTTTTTTTTTTTTTTTTTTATGAATGACAACCCTTTATGTCATATTTTATGGAGTTACAGACACCTCCCACTTGAATTTTTGTGCCTGTTGTTGGATTTCATAATATATACATAACCAGATATAGATATTGGTTAGCTATGATGAGCCGGGGGGGATTGTTTAGTTGATTGTACTCTAATAATTTAGTTTTTCTTTTCGACACTATGTGTGTATGTATTTGTAAGTGTAATAAAAAATTTGAATGGTATTGTTGCTATGTGACAGGTAGTATGTTTTCTTTCTCAATAAATATATTTTTTTGGGGAAAAAAAGGTTTTTCCATCCACAGAACTGCCGCTCACTGGATTTTTTTTTTTTTTTTTTTTGGTATTGCACCATTCTCACATGATTGGCTGACTTGATAATTGCAAGAATGAATAAGTGTACAGGTGTTCCTAGTAAAGTGTTTTGGTGA
This sequence comes from Ictalurus punctatus, assembly GCF_001660625.3. Taxonomy (NCBI): domain Eukaryota; kingdom Metazoa; phylum Chordata; class Actinopteri; order Siluriformes; family Ictaluridae; genus Ictalurus; species Ictalurus punctatus. Next base: position 328,872 of record NC_030438.2, on the reverse strand, counting down.
GTGTATACACTGCTTGGCCGAAAAACAAACTTTGCCGTTTGGATTTAAATAAGCAAATACTTAAGAGCCTGTGATTGGATCATTATTCCAGTGATTAATATGTTTCAGCTGGCAACAATTCTTTTAACCCTAACTGATGCAGTGTGTATCTTCTCATTTCTTAAACAACTATGTCAGAGGACGTATCCTAGGGTCATGGAAAAGATGTTACTGTGTTTCAGAAGGTCTGCATCCAGCAAAGAAAACAATTAAGGAGGTTGCTGAAATCCCTGCAATTGGGTTAAGAACTGTCCAAAGCATTACTAAAACCTGGAAGGAGAGTGGTGAACTGTCAACTTTGAGGGAGAAATGTGGTCAGAAAAATGAATGTTCAAAATCTTGAATGATCATGATCCGAGATCTTTAAAATGCTTGGTGAAATCACATAGTTAAAAAGTAGAACTCACGGCTATGTTTAATAGTGAAAGTAAGAGCATTTCCACATGCACAATGCAATTTGTCCATTCATGGCCATAGCATGTTGAAATTGCAAGAAGAAAAAAAAACACTACACAAACACACAAATTAATAAATATGTCCTACTAAGAGCATTTCTCCCACTCTTATGAAAAATCCATGAAACAAACCTAAATCTACAAGAAACCAGAAACCTTGTGTGTTCCTCTTCAGCGCTATTGTGCATCTCGGAACATTCTGCATCTCACCAGTACAGTTTAATGTTGATGCACAGTGAGTTCTGATTTTGTGATTGGACCAGTCAGAGAATATATAAAGGGGTCATCCATAGCCATTATCATGAGCCAAGCTGTTTTCTTTCTTTCAATTCTCTTTGTCTTAATTTCTTTTCATTTGTGCTCTGTTTGTGTATTCCATCTATTTCCCCCAGTACACAACAAGCACAAAGACTGCAGGACTGCTCTCTGAGGACTGGGTGGAAAGCAAAGATAAAGCAAAATAGAGAGAAATAGAGAAAGGAAAAAGTAGTCAGCACTCTCTCTCTCTTTTTCTCTCATTCTCTATGGTGATTGAATTTCTTAACATCTTTTCAAAAAGCGCTTAAATGCCCAGAGGCCAGAGGAAGAAACAAGCTAATGGTGGATAGGGAGGCCTGAACAAATTTCAGAGGCCTTTCCTGCTCGCGTTTGAGGCTTGAAAGCGAGCTCCTGCCTTTCAAGCTTCAAAGTCCTCCTTCCTCCCGCAGTGTCACTGAAGGATTTGAAAAGGAGGTAATTGTGCTCACTGCAGCCGTGATCACAGGCTCCTGTTCCGGCTCTAGTGTTTCACCAGCTCTCTGTACCTCTGTTCAACCTCTCTTTCTCTATCCCTCACTTTCTGTCTCTCTCTTTTCCGATCATGCTCACTCTATTTTTTTCAGCCAATCTCTATTTCAAATCCCCCCTCATTACCTCTCTCTTCTTTTCTTTCCCCCTCACAGTCTCTCCTTATCTCCTCCTCTGTCTTTTGCCCCTGACAACCCCCCTTGTTAAACCCAAGTACCCAGGTATCTTCTTTTTAATAGACTAATGCCTGCATTGTAAAACCTTGGTCTCAGATCCCTTCAAAACAGATGAGTGCCATAACAGCCTTAACAAGAAGCAATTTTCATTAAGGCTGTTACACAGCAAATAGGAAAGCAACAAAATAATGCAGGAAACTGAAATCAATTAGTAAAAAGGGTTCACCAAGTAGAGTGGTAACCATTGTCAGCTCGACATGTCCATTAGTGTCCATCGTTTTAAACTGGCATTCAGAAACACTACTTCTTGCCTTTTAACAGTCATACATACCAGCCTTACACTTTACCTATGTGTGCAGGAGCATCCATGCATTTCAGCATCATATTCCTAGCATGAGGTTTTGTGCTTTTCATTCAGAGGTCCTATCCACTGCAGAGTAAACAGACAGTAATTTGAAAAATCCACAGTGCACCTTCACTTTGGGATAAAGGAACAGCACACAGAAACAAGAGAGATACTCACATAAAACCCAAAATTAGACTTCAAAGTATTTCTCATTTGCATTGCTCTCTCCTTTTTCCATTTCTACATCTGTTTCCCTTTATTTAGCAAACTAAATTGATGGAAATACTTGAGACTTCCCAAAGAACAATACAAAGACAATACTGAAAGGCCTGCAGTTGGCAGCAGTTTTAATGGAGCTCGCTTTCCAAGAGGCTTAGCGCTACCTGTTTCAGAAACCTGGCACTTGCACCAAGCTCAGGGGAGCACATGATGAGTGATAACGAAGGGGGATTTTGGGGGCAGGGGGATGTGGGTAGGGTGTTGGGGTCGACAGGAATCTCCACCAATCACTAGTAGGCTATGGGAGCCAGAAAAGAGCAGAGGATTTACTGTGATTATGCTGATTTTTCTATGAAATCTTAGATACAAAGAAAAGACTGGTTTGCCAACAGCAGATACAACCAACACATTTATGAATTGAAGCAGGTTAACAATAATACATCCAGCATGTGGCTTACACTTTAGTCTGCCAAAGTACATTTTTAGAGCCATTCACACCCCAGCAAAAAATGGAGCAGCTCTTTTTTTTCTAGTATGCCTTTTTGCATTTTTGACATGACCAAGTGTAGTTTTCAGTATTTCATCAGGCAACAATTTGAACATGAGTATTAACTACATGAGTATAAAATACCAATATTTTTGAGTCATATACACAAAAATAACTCTGTACTTACTTCAGTAGGCTTTTCAACACTGTCCTTTTTGAAAAGAACAACTGATGATCACTTTATTCCTAATATTTCTTAGTGTTTTTACATTGAGCAAGTTTACCAACAATTTTAAATTTTAATTTTAAATTCAAGTACAAAATACTTTAATATTTGATATTTAATAACAGTAAATTATAACCAAAGTGAATGAAGCTGCTAAAAGGTAGTGCAGCAATGAGAAATAACCTTGTTTTTTCTTCTTCTTAAAACTAGCCTGATGCTTGTGCATTAATATAAGGCTGAGCAAACAGTAACTCTTAATTAAAATCGCTGACAGACCTTTTCACTGTTTAGTGAATTTCTTGTTGTGTAACAATAAAACATTCAAGTGTGTTCTAAATGGCTGTTACTTTAGATGCCTCCAGGGTTCTTACAGTGAACGGTTTTCAACTGCTTCTAAGTGTGTACTCACACTAGGTGACCTATTCTGTTTCCCAAGCACATTTGACCCCCGAAGTCCAGTTTGTTTGACTAGTGTGATCACTCCGTACCATGCTGGGGCAAGGTACGCTGAACTGTGCCCAGGCCTGCTTGAAGAGGTGGGCATGGGCATGGTTCAGTTCACTCAAGCACTGTACGCATCTAGTGTGATCATCACTAACTGTGGCTGAACATAAACTCGAAACATGAAGTCAATGGTGTGACTGTCAGCTGCCTTTGTAAAAATCTTCCGATATGTGCAGCATGATTAAGTGAAAATAGCTGTGCTGCATATGTGATAAATATATTAGGCATGTGAGAGGGCCGTGTGTCACTGCCCCCAAACGACACCAAATAGCTAAACTTAAAAAAGTATGTTTTAAGATAATAACGTTACAATGATAGACCATTATGTGCTGTGTGATAGCACTTTTCTTCCAGTTGTCTTCCAAATAAAAAGATGCATCATTATGACGTATGCATGCTTTGGCCCGGAATTTTAAGTGCAATGTGAGTGCAGGCCAGCAGGGGAGTGAGGAGGGGGCACAATCGTGCTTGAGCACGGTACAAGGCAACCGGGCCTAGTGTGAGTACGCCCTAACTCCTCTTACCTACACAGAGTGGGTAAGAAACCCTGCTTATGGCCAAGAAGTGTTTTTATTATTATTATTTTTTTTTTTATTATTATCCTTTACAGGACATTTTATTGTAGGGTATTATTTAAACACTGTATGTTATGTGCTGGGTAATTATCATGAGGCCAAAAGAATTATATTAAACATGGTTTCCTCCTGTTACGCACATATTTAACCACTCCTACATATATAAATTTGGTGAAAACACACATTCCTAACACCTGTTCTGGAACACAGGACCACTGGTAAATCATTCTTATGCTAGGCCTCCTCAGGGACCGTCCCTTACTCCTTACCCAGAATCTTTATTGGCAACAGGGAGTGGGGGTTTGGGGGATATGAAAGCCGAGCCAACTCTTCTTTCCCTGTTCCCATTCACCTCAAATCAGCATCAGTAAAAAGGCTTAAGAGCTCTGCAAGACTCTGCCATCCTTTAACCCTCCAACCCTCACCTCCTATCCCTCCGATTGAGGAACAGCATTCTCTGAGAGCAACCTCAACAACTCATGCATGTTCCATCAAGAGCAAATGATTGTGGAAGAGTGTAGCCTGTGTGCGAAAATGCCTCTCCGATGGTGGACAATGGTGCATTTGGCCTATTCAGAGTTTGGCTTTTCTCTGCCGTCACTTGAATAGCACCTCCACTGCCATCAGTACCTGTTAGAGGACTTGGCCAGGGCCTTGATCAGAGGGTATAATGGGATGTGATTGCTGTTAGAGGCCATTGAACTGACCCAGATAAGGCACCTTAATAGAGGAAAGCTTTTCTGTTATATAGAAATGTGAATATAGTTATGGCCTCTAAAGCAACGTACAGCAGAACTTTGATCCAAAAATATAGCTAAGTACTTTCAGAGTACATTTTTGAGCTTTTCCTTAGCACTTTATGTATTTCAGAGTTGACACCAATCCAGTATATTTTTTTCTGGTTCCAAAAACATATATTTCTTATATTTCTGCAATTAATTATATTACTGAAATTGGAGAAATTTTTGCTTTAAAATTATTTGGCCTAAACCTAATGCTATCCATGACAGCAGTGTTTTAACTGTCCTTTGCACAATTATGTTTTTGTCTTTTGACTGATATCATGACTCATTCCTCACTCACCACTGTCTATGGCCAAGGCTAGGGTGCTCCACATAGTGCAATATTACCAGAAGGTCAGAAAAACACAGTCAACCCAATAACATTAATTTCTGTATTGTTTTTCTAAATATGTTTAAGGGTCAAATGGCCAGGAATGTGGTAAATTTGCTTGTGCTTTTTATCTGAACTTGGTAACATTAATGTAAAAACTATTTTTTTGTTTTGTTTTGTAGCTTCATTGATTCACTTCAACGTTCATTTAATTAATCTTTGTGTGTATATATTCAAGTCAATCGAAAACACCGAGGAGTGGCCTATTAAGACCATTAGCCAGTACAAAGTGATGGCTAATTAAACACATCAAAGGCACCTGGCTGCCATCCCAGGCTGAAATTCACTAGCCCCTTATGCCTCCTCTCCTTCCTATTCAGAAAAAAAGGTTAACTGCTATCAAGGGCTAGCAGGCTAATTTAACTTCTGACATTTGATATCTGTAGAATAAGAAGGATCAGCCGTTTAGCCAGAAAGGGATTACACTCCACTCTCCTCCCTCCTCCCACCCACTTATGCACACTCTCTCCTGCTCTATTCATCCTTTCCACCCACCCCCAACATAAAATGCTTTTAGTATCTTAGTCAGGCCAGATTCATTAAACTGTTCACCACTAAGCACTTTATGAATGGCAGAGAAATGTGGCTGTATGAAGTGGATATTCCTGGCATTCAATTTGAGTGAGATTTCAGGTCTGCCAATCTTACTACTGCCTAGTTATTCCACTGGGAGCTTGCACTGAGCTTACACTTTAAATTCTGTTGGTCATGTAAAAGACCTGACTACATCAAGACAACAACAAAAATAAACCTTTAACTGTTCTAGTGGTGTTACATATGACCTTGGCATAAATATTAAAATGGCTTTTTAAAAATGTTAATATATTTTACATTTAGAACTTCACACACAATCACCCATTTCTTCATTTAGGTAAACAACTCCTAAAATAATGCAGTAAAGTTTGTGTGGACTTTTTTTGTCTTTTATTTTCAAACCAAACTGCACAAAACTACATTTTACTGCATGAACTGAATTTTCCTCATTCATGCACATGTTTTTCTTTAATCAGTAGAAAAATAGCACTAAAACATTTAATCCTTTCCTGCCCCCTTTAGTTGGTCTTAAATATATTCACATTTGAATATGAACACAACAACTTATTCCAGTGATCAAGGATGGATGCAAATGGCACTGCTGTATCATCTACAGAGGAAACTGAATTAAACTTAAAGGCAAAAAATTGTGGTTTCAGCTTTTGCTTCCACATTTATTAGAAGCTGAGTGCATTTTCGCCCTCTAACGTGGCAGAACTTTTTGAAACCACAGCTGTTAATGCTTACCATTTCACTACAGGTCCAACATACACATACAGCGCCTTTCACTGACTCATGACTATCAGAACAAAACTACAAGCCAAAAATAATTAAAATAAAATGACTATGGGGATTCCAGAACTCACGTCTGAAACCATTTAAATGACAGGATTCCCAGCAAAAAAAAGCCCACTGCATGTTAGACCAACTATTGAAAAAAGAAACAAAAAAGCCATCACATGCACATGTACACATGAAATGGAGTGTTACTGTTCTCAAAAATGGCTGCATTAAAATAAAGGTCATTGTGCCTGGCACTAATTATCATATATTAACTACAAGTGAACAATAAACTAATTTTAACAATAGTAATTACACTTATGAAATGCAATTCTGGATCTGCACCCATCTATGTTACAGGAGGCAACAGAATCAAAGCAAAATCAGCTTCCACTTCTAATTTTTGCAGCTATCAAATGGCCATTTTGTCTGTATTGTCCCTGATCCACTTCTTAATGGGCCACTTTTGAATCCACTACCTCCCACCTAAAGTGAGATTTTATCTGGTCACATTGTGTCTATATGGTAATGGTTCTAAACTCCATTACCACAACCCTTATGCATTAAGCATCTCACCACATCAGCTCAATCACATGTATACAAAATAAGTATATGGAATCTCCAAGGCTGAGTCTGAGAACCAGTGGTGTACCAATGTCTATAGAAGCAGGTGAAACTCTCAAAGTAACATGGTGGACATTGCAATGCATTTAATCTCAAGTAATCCTGGAGAGGCTGGAAAGTTCACAAATGATGGGCTGTGTTAACAGAATCTTTTTGTAGTTTATTTCTTTTATCCGCTTTAAGGAACATCAGCCCAAAGAGCAGAGGTGTATAGCCTCAGTTCATGGTCCTGAAGTAGCCTACCAAGTTCTTGCTTAGGTGTAACCTCACTTTCTGTTTGGCACCGTCAGTCTTGTTGGCCCATTACAGGCAAATTGTTTTATTAACTTTTGTGAGGCTTATTCTGAAGATTACGTTTGCCAAATTTGGTGATTATTGGACAAAATTTGTAGTACTAGTAGTGTAAAAACACTTTTTAACAAAATGGCTGTCAGGAAGTACACTTGAATTTCAGATGTTGGTGTATGTTCACTTCGGAATACTCCAGGAAATTATAGGGAAAATTAACTGTGAATTTACCACAAATTCTCGAATGATATAAGGTAAAAAAAAAAATGAAAGTTGTTACAGTTCTTGACCACAATCAAGGTAGTGCAGTCACAAAACTTCTTGGGTACATTCATGGCATGGTACTGAAGATCTAGTTATTCTAGATCAAGTTTCATGACGATATGAAGATGCATTTCTGATATACACCCTCACATCCTGTTTTTTTTTTTTTTTTTTTGCATTTGCAAGCATGTTACAGGAGAAGATTTTTGAACATCAATATTCCTTTGATAACTTTTGTTTAGGCAGGTCTCAAGATGATGTGTGCTAAATTTGGTGAAGATTTGACAAAATTGGGAGGAGTAGCAAAAATGGCAGCTAGATGCAAGTATTTTTAGCATGTTGTTGTAACTTTTGACCAGTAGGTAGTGCTGTCACAAAATTTGTGCTATTGCCTCAGGCCATTGTCTTGAAGATGCCTACCAAGTTTTGGGTCAGTGTGCAAAGTCTTCCTGTTTGGTAGCTTCATTGGCCCATTATGGGCAAACCATTTGGACTATTCAAAAATGTTGAACTTTTGTGAGGCTTATTCAAAATTTGGAGCCAAATTTGGTGATTATTGGACAAAATTCATAGGAGGAGTAGTGAAAAACACTTAGGGGGGGAAATCTAATTAGGTGAAAATTGATGTCATAGGGTACACTGAACTCATCTGGACCCAGGGAATCCAGGGATTCCCCTGTCTTTTTAAATTTTGGTTTTAAAAGTTATGACCATAAATGTACTTCTAACTAGGCTCAAATTTAACACGATGGTGGAGCTAGAGTTTTAGCAGCACTTTTTGGTCAGCCAAAATTTGGTCAGAATGTTTTAGACCCTCCCCAATCAGTTTACCAAATTTCACTTTCAAACTTTTTCAGTAACGAGTTACTTTTTCAAACAGGTGGCAATGTAGAGCAACCGTCGTTATGTATTTGTCCAATTATAATGGTCCTCTTCATTGCACATCTGTGGTGTACACTTGCTTCATAGGAATTAAGAGCCTCATTGTAGCTCACATGCATAGGAAGAGACTCTCTGATGGACACAAAGTGACCAACCACAGTTTGTTACGTGATATATGGGCTGGGTAAATGATAATACCATAATAAATTAACACTGGAGTTTATTATCTGATACAGAGAATATTACTGGCGCTTTATTGTTAATAGGCAGCACAACACAATGTTTACATTTACTTACAAATAAAATAAAATAATTCAGTAAGTTTATCAGTGCATGCCAAGGGATTGGTTTTATGTTCTGAATACAACAGTCTGATTGTATTTCTCACCATCTCGTTTAAGGGAGCAGCAAGAGAAAAAGTTCCAATATTATTTATTATTATTTCCATAATTAATTAATCAGTGGTTAAAAAAAAAAAAAAAAAAACATTTATAATAATATTACATCCATCCATCCATCTTCTACCGCTTTATCCTTTTCAGGGTCACGGGGAACCTGGAGCCTATCCCATGGAGCATCGGGCACAAGGCGGGGTACACCCTGGACAGGGTGCCAGTCCATCGCATGGCACGATCACATACACACTCACACACCCATTCATACACTACAGACACTTTAGGCACGCCAAGCAGCCTAATAATAATAATAATAATAATAATAATAATAATATTAAATAATAATAATAATTTATCATTGCATGTATTATTATTATTGGCCTATTGCAAGTATCAATTATTGAGGTTTGACACACTCATCCTTATTATCCACAATGAAGCAGGAGATGGCAACTGATTCTAATTATGAGAAAACAAATACCTGTGGCCTTTTTTGTCGAAGTTCATCTGCCTTAAGGAATCAAATAGTAAATCTTACACCTTTTATATATAATCTTTGCAAAACAAAGATTAAATCATTAAAATAATTATAATATGGCATCAAAAATTCAAGCACAAATTTAAGGACACATATAGAGGTGAATGAGAGTCATTTTAAATTGATAAGTAGCCTAAACTGTACATTATACATTCATAATTGTTTGGAATTATTTTAAAAGTGTGTTTAATTTCTTTTTGCAAAATTAAACACTTATTCATGAGCTGATTCAACATCATGACATACTAAAAATGTTGCCCATTTAAGTAGATTCAATATAGTTAGCTAAATTTTTGTTAGTAGCTTGTGGTGTAGCTAACTACTTTTTTAAAAGGCTAGCTTAATTACTTCAGACTATGAGTAGCTTGTAGCTTGAATAGCTACAGCTTCAAAGTAGCCTCCCCAACAAGAATAAATGATTGTATCGGATCTAGCTTTGCAGACATGTTGAGGCATGGTCCGAGCACTAGTTAACCCTCAGTTAGCCCTCATTTGCCAATGCTAAATTTATGAGAAAGACAGCTCAAAATGCACACACATTGAAGTAGTATATTCTACTTTTACAACCCATCCCTTCTCTCTGAATACTTGGATAATGCTTTTCCCTCAAGCAGTATATTGCATGTCACAAGTTGCTGCTGTGGTATGGTGATGAAAAAATTGCTCTGTTGTATCCTGATGGCTCACCTGGTCACAATCCACCATTCTAAAAGATCACTGGTTAACTGGATAACTGTAACAGGTAGCCTGGATGTTTCCCCTCCAGAACACTAGAGGACACCCTCACCTGAATACTGGGTCACGTCTTCGCTTATCCCATGCACTTCCAGATTAAACACAATAAAAATCACATGGGTTGCATTCAAACATCCCTACAGCTGTACTAGACAGTAGCCAAAAAGAAGTACGCCATAGGCGCACAACCCCTGGCAAAAATTATGGAATCACCACACTTGGAGTATGCTCACCTATATTTTTTACTTCATAGCAAATAAACAAATCACAGATATGACACTAAACAATTTTTGTTTAACAGCTGAACAATCTGGCTTCATGAAACTTACCTCAAACAAATTTAATTTCCTTGTTTTAATTAATGTCATATTTTTCCAGATCAAGCAGAGTAAAAAATTATGGAATCACTCATTGCTGAAGAAAAGATTATGGAATCATCAACAAAACCATTCACAATTAATACTTTGTTGCTCCTCCTTAGGCTTTTATGACGGCCTGAATTCTTTGAGGCATGGACTTCACTAATGAAAAATAATATTCTCCACCAAACTGGTTCCAACTTTCTCGAATAGCAGTTGACAGATCAGCTTTGCAGAGATGAAGCTTTTTCATGGACCAATTTTTAGAAAATTTCTACCATAAATTTTCAATTGGATTGAGATCCGGACTGTTTGCTGGCCATGTCATTGAGTTGACATGCTTTTCCTGATGAAAAGCTTTAACATTCTTTGCTCTGTGGCAAGATGCATCATTTCATTCTGTTAAGTCTGTGTTTGACCAATCAGCGGTCAGGCAAGCTCACTTCACTAATGACCTACTATGAAGCAGCAACTGTAAAAGTTCCTACAACTATGGTAAAGAAAATAAAATTTAAAGATTGAAATAAGACTTAAATTCCTGGGTTTCTGAAAAGGTACTTGTGTGGTACTTGTGGCCCGTTCGCCTCTCACCTCCAAGGTCTAGGGTTCAAATCCTGCCGGGGCCCTGTGTGTGCGGAGTTTGCATGTTCTCTCCCGTGCTGTGGGGGTTTCCCTCCCCCAGTCCAAAGACATGCATGTCTAAAGTGACCGTATTGTATGAATGGGTGTGTGAGTGTGTCCCTGCGATGGACTGGCACCCTGTCCAGGGTGTACCCTGCCTTGTGCCTGGGATAGGCTCCAGGTTCCCCGTAGCCCTGAAAAGGAGTAAGCGGTAGAAGATGTATGGGGGGAAAAAAGAGCACAGTGATATAGAAATAGTGATAAGAGGGAAAGGAGGAGAGAAGAATATTTGAGTAAGGTATATTTTCTTGGCATGGAAAGACAGCTCTGTCTTTTTCCATGGGGAGACGCCAGTGATGTCAGCCTCCAAATGGGCAAGGCTAGAATAACCAATTAGTTTTCGCTTTCCTTTTGTTTCATCTCTCTATCCAGAGAGAGAGAGAGAGAGAGAGAGAGAGAGAGAGAGAACACACAGACCCAAGGTACTGGACAAGTGGGCCAAGTGATCTGCCTGAAGAAAGAACAAGGCACGTGGTTCTCAGCAGAGCTTGAGGAGAGAACACCGTCCCTGGTGAGGCCAGGGGGGGAGTGTTCACTACCACGAGGCCACGAGCGACGTTCTCTGCAAAGTAAGGAGGTGGAGTGTTATCCTCAGCCAACAGGGGGGCAGCGCAATGTCCTAAGCTGAGTAGAGGGTGGAGCAACATCTTCAGCCAAGCAGAGCGAAGAAACGACATCCTCAGCAGATCAAGGAGGTGCTACAACATCCTAGTTGGCGAAGGATTTCAGAGACACATCCTCAGCAGGGCAAGGTGGGGTGTTGATGTCTTCAGCTAAGCAGGAATGGCAAACTGACATCCTCTGCCAAACAGGGAGGCAGAGAGACATGCTTGGGTGAGCAGGGTGGTGGTGTGATGTCTTCAGCTGAGCTGGGAGGCAAAACCCTATTTTCAGTAGGGTGGTGAGGAAGGGTGGTAATGAGATCCCTGGTCTGGGCTGATGCCCCCAGCGTTGAACACTGACTCAAGGACATCAGTGCTTGGATTTTATCCAGTAAGTTGGCCAGGTTCTCAAGTTGCTGCTGATTCCACATGAGGCGAAGGCCCTGCATTGACACCTCCAGCTTTAATACCCCAATGTGTGCTGCATCCATGTTATAGTTGAGCATTCTGGCACAATTTCCTCAGGCATCAGATGCAAGGGCAGACAATTTCATTTTAAACTAAAACATAAAACAAAGGGAAGGAAAGGCAATCTTAAAAGAGCCACACTGTTCAGGTAAACAAAACCACAATGCTCAACAAAAAATGGGAAGAAATGCAGAGCTTATATAGGATACTAATCAGGAGAAAACACACAACAGGTGCACAGCAGGACAGAAAGTGAGTCATAATACAACATATTAAAATATTGAATAGGATTGTCCTCTGGTGGTGTGGAGGGGAACTATCCATGACAGGTGTGACAAAATGTTTGCTATATTTTCACAAAAAAATGATAATCCCATGTGAAGTGTGTCCTTTTATAAAAAAAACAAACAAACAAAAAAAACAAAACAAATACAACTAAGAAAATCTAAGAAAATTTTATTTTCCTATTTTCTTGACAAACTTTTGGAGGCTAAGTTCCATCCTGATAAATAATTTTTTAATAAATATACTAGTATCACCTGAAAACTGTAAACAGATATAGGGATACACACACACACACACACACACACACACATAGATAGATAGATAGATAGATAGATAGATAGATAGATAGATAGATAGATGTATAAACCTTTCAAAATCAAATGACCAAAATCAATTTTCATTTGTAGCTCTAATTTAACTTATAAATGTTATGATTCCAAGTTCAGTCAAACTGACTGGCCATTAGATTTAGTTATTCATAGAGAATAGGAGTGTATCTCAGACCCACTGAGGGGCCCTCCACCTCAGTACCAGTAGAGCCTGATCAAATCCATTTCCCGAGGCACTGAAGAGGCTGTGATCTGTGCCAGCCTTATACCCGTCTTCCCACTGCTCCAGGAAATGAGCTCCAGAGGAGACAAGAGGGACATGAGTGTAACCTTGATGGTGCTAAAGAATTTGTGCTGTATTGTTTGAGGGTGCTGAGGACATTTGGAAGAGGGGTGGGAGACAAAAGTGGAAAAGGGCAAATTCTACAAAAAAAGAGAGTGGAAAGATAAGGAGTGTTTTTGTGTGCATATGTGGCATGTCAGTCTGACATCACAGGCCATCCAATACTTTCAGAGGGGTCTGTACTTTAGAAAAAAGACAAAAAGAATGATAACAAGTGAAACGGAATAAAAGAGAGAAAGTGATGGTGTGTGTGTGTGTGTGTGTGTGTTCCATGTGGTGTAGGGGGAGCTGTGAAATACAAAGTGCAGAAACAGTTGATTATGAGTCCCTTCAAGTGATCAATGATTTCATTAATAAGACTGATCGCATGCCTGCCACTTCACTAACACGTCTCTGAGCAATGATCCTCACTCTCTCTCTCTCTCTCTCTCTCTCTCTCTCTCTCTCTCTCACTCACACACACACACACACACACACACACAATCCTCTGGATTCATTCAACCCCCCCCCCCCCCCCCCCCCAAGAGTAACAACTGCAAACTAGTAAGCAGGGGGCAAGAAATGTGTGTGAGGAGTGAGAGGAGAGAGAGAGTGAGAGAGAGGAAGAGAGAGAGAAACAGGGGGAGAGTGAAAATCCATTCTGAACCACATTTTCAATTAGGCTCCACAAGCTGTTATCACAGGTGTGTGAGAATAGGGGCGGCAGCAGCGCAGATGTCTGAAATGAACCCTTATCTGAAGCACAAAGCTGGGCCACGACACACTATCTGGAAATTACTTTCCACCTGCACTGCTTACACGAACTTTATTCCTGTCTGGTGACATTACCCTCTATTTGCTCTATTTGATAATTTAAATGCCTGGCTAGAGGAGGAGGAGGAGGCCCTCTCCATCTCAGACTCTTTCTGTCTCGTACATGTTTAAAAATACATTTGGCCATATAGATACCCTTTTCCCCTGCACACACTTCATGCTGTCCAAAATTCACACAGAAATGTTTTTCTGCACAATGATTTCCTGCCAAAGTTTACGATTTGTTACACTCTGCCCAGAAGCATGAAAAACAGGACCAATTTTTAGGCGACAATTCCAGCACCTTGCAAAGTCTCTGCATGCATTCCTTTACAATTTCCAAAGCTCCCTTCCCTCCTTGTCTCATATGCCCCTCCACTTTTCCACTCTCCTCTTCCTCAACCTGGTTCCTCAACCTCCTCTCCTCAATTGTTACTCTGTTTCATTAAGATTATTGAAGATGGTACCACTTAAAAACCATGAAGATGGCTTTGTACCTCAATTCATATAAACAGTTATGCTATGATTGTTTAGGACTACAATTGCCACAAACAGTTTTACACTGAAGTCTCCATCAGTGAACAGTGGATAAGTTCAACAAAACAGACTTCAAGTGAAAACTGTAATGAATTTCCTGGTTGCACAATTGCATTATTTGACCATGTAGTATTAGCACAGTTATAGAAGGGATTTATTTATAATTGTACTATCCGTTGTCACCCAGATGAGGACGGGTTCCTTTTGAGTCTGGTTCCTCATAAAGTTTTCTTCCTCATATCATCTCAGGGAGTTTTTCCTTGACACTGTTGCCTCTGGCTTGTTCATTAGGGATAAATTCATTTAAAATGTATATCCTGAATTTATATATTTTTGTAAAGCTGCTTTGGGACAATGTCCATTGTTAAAAGTGCTATACAAATAAAACAGAATTGAATTGAATGGTTTTACTAACTTTTCACTAAGTTATTAGGCACAAAATTTATTTAACAAATTATTTCTTACTTCAGTTTACAAAGTTAAAGTCTCCTTCCCTCCTACCCCTCTGGCTGCCTCTCTCTCTAGAAGTGACAAAGAATCAGGGGACTTTGTGGTCCACCTGCATGGTGAATGCTCGGGTGGCAGAGCACCAATCAGGCCATTGTGGTGGCACAGCTGGTCTCTGTGAGCTGTCAGGGAACAAGGCAGAGAGAGGAGGGGAGAGAGAGGACACACAGCATATATAACTATCAGCACTATTTTAGTTTTGGGTTTATTGTTGGTTGTATCATAATCACTTCATACTGCATACTGGTCATACTGCATGTAAAGCAGCAGTACTCATAAAGCACATTCAAATGGAAAACTAAAAATTGACATGGAGAATGATTATTTAAAAGGGAAAGTAAAGAGAAAAGCAAATGCCTTAAGAACTAACTAAGTTGAAATATGGTCAGTAAGATGTGCTACTGATTCTATAACAGAGCTTTTCATCTTGATCAACCAGAAGCATAAAAATGCTTTAAAAACAAGCCCAAATTTCACTCTACAGGTTTCATTAAACACTCTCTGCACCTTGTAGAGTGAATCATTCACTTTTTTCTGAGTTCTATGGTAAGTAAAATGGATTAATAAATCTTAAGGAATACATTCTACTATTATTATCCTATTACTTTCACATACACTAGAAAAGATAGGAGAAACAAAAATGAACGTGAGAAAAGACATATTGTCAGTGGTGTCAGAAGAAGTCAGAGATAAACTAGAGTTGTCAGTTTTAATTTTTTACTTTTGCCTCATAGCCCACTAATAACAAATCAGCTCCTCTGCTGCTAACAATTGTCTTTTGTTCATTTGTCCTGTCTGGGGTGCTGGGGCTAAGGCTGAGGGGGACACCACAATAGGAATGTGGGAATGTGTAAGTTATATCATGAGTGAAGTAAAAACTCTTAGCTGTTAGTCTATGGTCTATGGATATTCTGGTAAAGGTAAGAGGTTGTAGTCAAATAAGTGTTACAAGTAAAGAATAAAATGCTCAGGGTGTACTGTTATAGGAATATAATTAGCTATGGGGTGGTGTAATGCAGCCTGACAAGTAGATTATTTTCTTATGGCAGCACCTCCTGAGTGGTGAATTCCTCTTATACCACAGCAATTTGCCTACAATTACTTTTTTTAAATTAATTTTACTAATGAATGACATGTTATACATTTGTCAGTTTGTAGTTAGTTCCTGTAGTTAATTAGGCTCACCAGCCTCTTTTTATTGTGAGGTCAATAAGAAAAAACTTCTCATGTTACTAAGAAACCCCAAAGTCCTCTGTCCTGAAGATTCTCACATGGAGGACAACTATTACAAAGTGTCACTGGAGTCTCCTTCCATAAATGTTAAATAAATGTTACCATACAGAAAGCTTCACCATATTAGTGATTATTCATTTTTCTTGTATTTCAAAAACACTTTTTAAAATTTGTTTATACAAGTGTGAATTAGCTGTTACTATACAAATGATAACGTATTAGAAATGCACTACTGAAAACCTGTCATTTGACCAATTAGATTTCAGAATTCACAGCACTCTGGTATAATATTTAATGCAACACATAAGGATATTGGCTCTTACATGGACAACTGTGCATAGTCCAAATTATTACTGTGCTCAGCTTGCCAAAAGAAACCATATGTTGCAGAGAAATTAGCCACCCATTGCAGAAGAAAAAATCCACAACCATTAAAGCAAAATTGTATCCGCACTTTTTCCACAGCAGGAAAGCTCTGAACCCTCACCTCTAATTTATCTGAATCTGAAAGTCATCTGTAAATGAACAGAGAGAGCAAGAGAGAGGAAGAATGGATGGGACATCCTACAATACTTTAGGAGTACCTCAATTAAAAAATATAAATAAAAAACTAAACTAAAATAACTACATTTGCATATGACTGACCCTACAGCAAGACATCGACACCTACATTTACATCATCGTAACGTTGGCCCTGCTCACTGGAGCTCAGTCACTGAGAAGCTAGTGGGTCTGAGGAGAAAGTACACACTCAGAAACGATGTGTTAATATCCTACACACTTTTTGTGTTATTACTATTACAACACATGTTGTGTTAAATTATTGTCCAATCACATTGCGGACTGCGCTCCCGGTTGCATCATCCAAATCTAAACGTGCCTCAAAGTTAATGTTTTTTGCTTTGACCTTTTGATTGTAACAGCAGAGTTGGAGTCCTGAGGAAAGGAAATGACCACAGGAAAGTTATCGTCATCACTATTTAGCGTTAATGCTGCTGAAAATGTCTGCCCGAGTTTGTGATATTCAGGCAGGGAGTTCTCAAAAAAGTATTCATTGGAAAACTACCTCATGAGTAACTCAACAGTAAAGCATGTGATAATTAACTTTACCTATCGTGATGGCATCAAAAGAATATCATGTACTGCTTCCACAGTGTTGGCTTTACTCTACTAGTGTCATGTTTATGTTGACTGTGAAATATGGACTGCGGTTATTCTATAATTCTCTGGGTCTGCATCAGATCTGAGGCTCAACATCATATCCATGTTGGGGATAGAAACACCCTCATCATAGTAGAATCCCACATAACCCCTAGAAAAGTTGTCCTCTGCGCTGGAGAAAGCATACTTTTCTTGAGGTTCAACCTGAGCCCCAAGCACCTCATGTGGGCGAGAACAACAACTTGATGTTGAAGTGCCAGTTCCCTGGATCGTGCTAGAATTAACCAGTCGTCCAGGTAGTTTAGAACACGGATGTCCTGGAGTCGCAATGGAGCCAGAGCAGCATCCATGCACTTTGTGAAGGTGCAAGAGGATAAAGCTAGCCCGATATTGGTATGCATTGTCTCCAAATGCAAACCTCGGGAACTTCCTGTGACTGGGTGATATTCCTATGTGGAAATATGCATCTTTCAGATCTATCGTCAGAAACCAGTCCTCGAACTGGATCTGTGGCACAATAAGTTTGAGCGTCAGCATCTTGATCCTGTATGTCCGAAGAGTATGGTTCAGAAGACACGGATCTAAAAATGGCCGCATACTCCCATCTTTTTATCGGACCAGGAAATAATGGCTGTAAAAACCTCCCTCCCTCCCTCCCTCCCTCCCTCAGGGAATGGGGTACATGTCCTATGGCCCCTTTGTCCAAAAGGGATCTTACTTCCTGTGCTAATGTTGCATTCTGGTTTTTGCTGACTGCCTTGGTGAGCACACCTCTGAACCGGGGGGGGGGGGGTCGAGTGCTGAACTGGACCCAGTAACCCTTTTCTATGATAGACAGAACCCATGGAGACACATTTGGCAGTAGTTTCCACGCTGCCAGATGGTCTTTTAGTGACGTTAGCTTTTCCACACTCTGCTGGATGGAACGCATCAGATTTCGTTGCCCTGTGACAGCTCGCTGACCAGAGAAGGCTGAAAACTTGGGATGGCCTTGGCTAGGGCAGCCCCTACAGTAGCACTGGGGGCTATCTGCCCTAACAACCTCATGTCCCCTGATACATCCCTCCATGGCCCATCAGGACCGTTCCTTCCTTGCCTGCTTTGCTTTTATGATCATTCTTAGATCAGGCCTGTTAGCGGGTTACAGCTGTGGCTGCCCGGTCCCCCTGGCTCTCTGCGGGGGGGAGGCGGGCTGCCACATTCGCCTTCTGTGCCTCCCTCGCACTAGCGCTGGCCCGGGCTCCACTCATGGATGCCTGGGCGAACTCGACACGACGGGGAAGGAACTGGCTGAATGCCGCCATTTGCTGTTTTGCCTCGCGAAACCTGTCGGTGATGGCATTAACCGTGCCGCCAAACAGGCCGGAAGGTTTAACAGGGGCATCCAGCAAGGAGACCTTATCTTTGTCCCCCATCCCTGAGAGGTTGACCCATACACACCCGCCACAACCAAGCTACCCATTGAACAGCCGTTGTGACGGGCAGTTTGCTTGGTTGCCCGGAGAGACAAATCTGTGGCGCGGCGCAGCTCTGCCACTTCCTCGGGCCCAATTCCCTCCCCAGTATCGAGCTCACTCAGTAGATCTGCTTGGTAGGCCTGCAACACTGTCACTGTATGCAGTGACCCACAAGCAAGACCCTCTTCCACATAGGCTTTTCCCACCAACACCGAGGTGGCCTTACATGGCTTGGAAGGCAAAGTTGGCCCCCCTAAATTACCTGCCATTGATGGAGAGAGGTGGCATAGCTGTGGCATAGCTAAATAGCCATGCTGCTCACTTCCCATGATGGCTGAGTAATCAGACGTCGTGGGGTTATAAACATGGCTAGTGTATGGTTTTCCCCAGAAGCGTGATATCTCATCATGCACTTCTGGAAAAAAGGGGAGTTTTCTGCGGTGTGAGGGAGATTTATACTTATTTTCACTGGAGAGGAAGCGTTCATCAAGCCTGCTACGAGCCACTTCCTCTTCCCCAGGCCAGTCTATATTCAGCTTTTCAAGTGTCCTAGAAATCACCTCAAGCAGCTCTTTCTATGCTTGAGAGCTGCTCTCGGTTTTTGGTGCAACAGCACCCTCTACTGACTCCTCTGAGTCAGCGAGGGTGTGTTGGCTTTCCATAGGGGAAGGAGGACTCGAGACGCGAGCTCCGAAGTCAGGCGGAGAGCTGGACCCAGAAGACAGAGCAAGAGCGAGCAGCACTCGTCTCCGGCTCCTCTTCCAAATCCATACGAAATCCCCACCAATAAAATGAGTCCTGTCCCATTTTAACTAACTGGCACAATATTGAGCACTTTAGCACCCCAAGAGGCTGATTACAACCAAATTAAGCATGCATCCTCAGAGCAACCATATATACAAATGTTACAGAAAATCCATGATGGAGTTTTATCAAATTCAATCAGAAATGCCCAAACCCCACTGTGTCATGGTCTTCCTCCCTCGTCAGTCCTCCACCATCTCTATCTTTATCAATACTTTAATAAAACATGTTTAGCTTTTTCTCCTTGAATGTGTGTTCTGCTTTGGGGTCCAAAACAGTCATTGGTTGTAAGAGCCACTGGCCAATATGGACCCAGCAGAACCGAATTTCTTGCATATAGCCCTCTCAAGTCAGCGCACTGCTTGGACAGCATGATCAATACCTCCAGGACCTCACTGAAAGCAACCTTGTCATGTCTGCTCAGATCTCTCAAATAGTAGTCAATTAAATTTATATCTTCTCAACTTACTCAGCTGTCTACCGGTCTCCAGCCCATTCAGCCCGTGCCGGCAACACCACCTCCACCTCCCCTGGCTGCTCACAACCACCATGAAGCACCCGGTCCCGATCCCAAACCATATTCAGGTGATCTGGGAAAATGTTAGTCCTTTCTACTCCAGTGTTCTCTTGTTTTTAGCCAATGACCACTTATTCCACTGAAGGGGCTAAGATGTCTTACCGGAGACCATCTGGGTCAGCCCATTTGCTCTGTCTATTCCTCTTTGACTGACTCAGGAAAGTGTTTGACCATCCTGTTCAGGGAAAGTAGGCCACCAAGTACTCTCCCTTCTTCAAGGCTCCTGCAGCTTGGCCGAGTACTCCATCGAGTTCTGAATTATAGCTGCAGAGTCTGGCTGGGTTGATGTGACACTCCCGGGGATTTCTCTGAGTGGACTTTGGCAATCGCGTTAAGGATGAATCTGAATTCCTCGACTCACCTCCCTTTCTGTCAAACTAGATAACCACCTACAACAATGGCACACTGAAAGATCCAGCAACCCTCATGCCTCTCCTACTGCCCACCTTCCTTCTTCTACCTTAGCTAATACAGCCATCAAGCAGCCACCCAGTCCCCGAGCCGCTTCCAACCTCTCTCCTTCAAGGGAAGAGCCCATGCAGTTGGCTTCAGTATCTGCCATTCCCCCTTAGTCCCATGACCTGGGTTAATCTATGATAGCACTATAGACCTGCTTCCTAGGGCTCCCCTGCCATCCAGTAGGTTGTACAACCTGTCCTACCCTGAGAGAACATGGAAAAGTACAGTAATGATGTCCCTTGCTGCTGGTATAGTCCAGCCCTCTTCTCTTCCCGCCCCCCTCCCCCCACGGCACCAGTTTCTTCTTTAAGGCCAAGAAAGGCTGCACCCTCCATCCCTGTATTGATTACCATGTATAAACAATGTCTTAAACCATCAATAACAAGTACCCCTTACCACTCATCAACTTGACCTTCTAACCTCTTCATGGGGCTACTCTCTTCACTAAGTTGGATCTGAGAAACGCTTACCACTTGGTCTGAATAAGAGAGGCCAATGACTTGAAAACAGCCTTTACTTAGCCATGCCCTTTGACCTTACCAATGTGTCAGCAATATTCCAGGTCCTTGTGAATGAATCCTTATGATAATTTCTCAACCACTTTGTCTTTGTGAACCTGGACAACAACCTCATCTTCTCTCACACCTCCGATGAACACACCATCTATGTTGGTCAGGCTATTCAAAGGCTGCTTGAGAACAGACCGTTCATAAAAGTGGAGAATTGTGAGTTTCATGTTAACTCGGTAAGCTTCCTGGGCTATATAATTGAGAGCGGACAGGTGAGGACTGATCCTGAAAAGATACGGGCAGGGGCTGAGTGGCCCACACCAACCAACCTTAAGCAAGTACAACATTTCCTTGGCTTTGCTAATTTTTATGCCAGGGGGCTGATGTATATAACTGTATCCATTTGGTTTGATCCATGTTTCTGTTAAACACAGTACATTAAACTGATCAGTAACAGTTTAATTAACAATAAGTGCTTTAGACATAAGAGATCTAATATTTAACAGTCCTAGCTTCAAATCAAAGATGCTGGCTGTGAATTCAGTATGATTTAATTTTATGTTAATTACATTACTAAAACAAACTTTGAGTATTTCTACATTTTTGTTTAGCTTGGGGAAAAGACACACTCAATATTTTGGAACCTAAGTGATGATTCGGGTGGATCATAATTTTTAGCCATCTTGAACTAAGCTAAGCTCCATCTCCAAACTGATTAATTGTCATGTGGATGCTATACTATATATACAACAAATATGAACAAATCACAAATATCAACATGTTTCTGATAATTATTTATATTAACAAGAATTTATACAAATTTTGTGAAGATAGGGATAAAATCCTAGGACTAGTCTGAAAATTTAGCTTTCACATATTATGAAAGTTAGCTCCTAAATGAAGTGGGTGGCGCTCATTGGTTCTTGAAGTTTTGTTTGCTTTTAGCCAAGGAATCTACAGAACCAAGAATTTTGTCTCTATGGTTAATTTTCCAGGAGTTATTGACTAAAATGAAAATGGTGCACTATAACGACACCATGTTATAGTGTATGTCCAAACAAATGTTTGTCCAAACAAAAACAAAAATTTGCTCCTGTCTTCCTGCCATAACACCAGAAGCTTACATGTGGAGTGGAATGCAATCCAGATCACTCCTCAACCAGCAGACATACAGTAATTAACACACACATGCACACATATGTGAGCAAAAGCATAACAAAACTTGGCAAAGTGCTAGTTTTAAAGTTCATTTTAGATAGTCAAGAATGAAAAGCAAATGCAGCTGAAAAGTATAACAGAAAATCTGGAAGTTTTATCTATCAATAAAAAGAAGAAAGCAACAAAGCTGGGATTATAGGTTACATCAATATAGTCAAGGTCTGATTGAGTGACTACCTCTGCAGGTTTTATGTGCAGTAAATGTTAGTTGTTTTTATTGTTTTGTTTAATATTATCTAGCTTTATTTAAAAAATTGTATCGCCAATATGGGGCTATACACTATATGGGTCTCCTCACTGACCACTGAGGCAGAATTTGAAAAGGCTACAAATATATCAAGTTTATTCAATAAGTCAGTGACATTCATGTTTTTATATGGTGTAAGTCAATACTTTGTGCCAGATTTCAGACAGCATGTCAGTGAAACTGCTGGAAGTTTCTGGAAGATAAGGTTGAGGTATCCTGTAAAAGAGTAATGCTTACTTTTCCCACTGTACCTAGCCCATTTTTTCTGTTCGGCCCCTACCTGTCAAGTGCTCCTCTTTTTTACAATTATTTTTATTTAACATTTTTTAAAGAATTTACAAATACTGAAACCCCAAATTTGTCAAATGTTTTTTTGCATGTTCTCAGCATGTGGGGATCAAACCCATGATGCTTGTAATGGAATGCTAAGTTAAGTTACAGGAAATCCAAAATTTTTTATTTATGTTAGATAAGTGAATGTTAAAATAAAACTGTGGGATTAGTTATGAACAACCTTCTCTGCTGTACACATGCCTGATAATGTACAGTACGTATTGGCGTTCCTTAAGAACACACATACAAAAAAAATAGTATTTACAAAACTTTTGTAAATCCAGAAATGTTTAGGTGAGTTTGGCTTATGCAAACAACTTTACTAAAAGATTGATAAATGATGCCCAGTGTACTTAGAACAGCCTTATACAAGGACAAGGACATGGCAACACTGTACTGGGGAACCCCATCTAAAAGGAACAATGATAAACAAAGAAACAAAACTAATAAAATGTAAAGACAGAAAATGTGCTTAGTTATAAGTATTCATCCATCCATCCATCTTCTATACCGCTTATCCTTTTCAGGGTCGCGGTGAAACCTGGAGCCTATCCTAGAGAGCATGAGGCACAAGGCGGGGTACACCCTGGACAGGGTTAGTTATAAATAAATCATTTAATATAAAAATAGATATTATAATACACTCATAAAATATATATAAAATGAGAAATGAAATAATATTTAATTACTATGGGTTGCATTTAATATCAATTTGACATTTAAGCTTAGTTCGCTATTTCCTTAGAAGGCTTTTTAGCCTTTTTTCCTAATATGGATCATTTTTGTGTTAGTCTACTTTTAATTAGGACTCTTTATTGTTTAAGATATTTAAAAATAAATATCTTATGCTTGTTTATTTATCAATTAACCAACAGTATCTCATTGCTATTACTTTAATTCAGTTATCAGTGACCATGAGCAGAGATCTTACATTTAACTGTTTATGACAGACCTCCCGATGAAAGCTTAAACAAAAAAAAGATTGGTATTTGTATCGGTATCAGCTGTAAAAATCCTGATCGGTGCATCAGTATTGAACAGCATTAAACTAAAGCGCTTTGCATCTGGCGGATAAATGAACTCACCCAATCACATCCTATGTGAGACTATTCAGATATATACACAATATACACAGAGCGATTCGAGAACTGACTCCAGCCCAGAACCATGACAGTGAAAAATGGCTAATAGTGTAGCTTGAAATATTTTTAAGAGGAGCAGACTTCAAAGAGTGAACATTAAGATTTATTGTATTTGTTTACAAGGTGGAACAGGTTAATGTTTTTTGTTGTTTTTTGCATACAGTCTGTAAAATTAACTGAAAATATTACATTTATTTTATCAGAAGGTAAATTAATTTGTCATGGCTCACACTATGTTCCTAAATTCTGTCGTAATTGACAAGCTCAAGTTTTCTCATGCCTACTTGTGTGTTATATTGTGGCAAATTATATTAAAAAAAACGTTTTTAAAAAAAAAAACACAAAACAAAAACTTCAACCGTGCTCCTAAATTTTTGACTCATAATATAAACTGTTACTGTAGAGCCCTGCCATGCTACACTGAACATGTACATAGTCTCAAACAATGACCTAGACAGTACAAGCAAAATGGCATATTTTCATTAGCCTGGAAAGAATTCCTCATTAAATAAAAACAAGTGCTGTTTTCAACCAGAGCTTCATGTTGCTCTGGAAAAAATAAATAAATAAATAAAAACAATAGCAAGTTCTTATTTAATATGGTATCCAAACCAACAAATAACATGGTAACTATAAATCACAAATCCCACCACATCTTAGTATCAGTAGAAAGTAGAAGGTATAAGAGATAAAATAAACCAGCAGGCTGTCAGAAGTCCAATGTGCTCTACCTCACTAATAATAATCAGTCAGTAATAATAATCAATCAGTCATAATGCAAGAACATCTTGTCAAATTTGCTCCAATAAGTTTGAATGATCTCCATACCCTGATGATCTCTTTTAAACCACCTCTTGAAGATGATACAGATATACTTTGGGTTAGCTAGATATAGCAGTACACAGGTACACAATTTGGAAGACACTGTTAAAGACATTAAAGCATGAATGCCTAGAAACTATCTTATATCCTGTTAGAACTGAAGTAGTTTTATTGGTACTAAGTCTACCCATGATAAAGTCATTAAGTTTACTTTAGAGCTTGATGATTGCTCTGTCATTCTAAAAGATATAATCAAGGACCTTTGAGTTATACTTGATGTTGGTCTACCAATATATAAACAACATTTGTATGATTCCATATTATCGTTTGAGAAACATCACAAAAATAAGACATATGGTCCAGATTTTCACCCCTTTTGCTGTTATAACAGCCTCCACTCTTCTGGGAAGGCTTTCCACTAGATTTTGTTCTTTATGTACACCAGCGCTGAAAAAACAGCTTCACAGAGATAGCTCAATGCGAATGGGAGAGTTTTTTTCAACGCCATGTCACTAAGTTATTGGTATTCGGTGTCCATGGATATCCAAAAATCCGTCAGTGGCTTCTCTGTGAACCTCTGTGTATAATCGTTTAAAATAAAAGTTTTTCCATGACCCCCTTTGCTACCGCTTTGCAACCACCCTGAATCTGCATGTTTTTATGCACTGTGTTGCTACTACATGATTGGTTGATTGGATAATTGAATGAATTGGTCTTTCAAACACATAATGTGGCATAATATTATTCTATAATTGTGTATAGCAGTGTGTGTTACAAAGTGAGGGACATTTACAGGAAATGAAGGAAGTAATAAGTAACGGGTAAGTGTAATTAAAAAACAGGAGAGTTCACATGGCTTGGCTGAGAGGAGAAGTGGTTTTCAGCAGGGGACATTTGTAGTTCTTGAACTTGCCTTATTCCATTAATTATTAAAGAACTGGCAAAACACCTATGCTTTTAAGCATTATGTCACATCAGTGAGAGTTTATGGTGTCATCTTCCTAAGCCAGAATCATTGTAGTTTACTTGGAAGATGAACTGAAGGTGGCATGTGAATGAGTGTCAGTACAGTGGAAGGTTTTATGTGCGGTTAAAGGTGATGAAGTGGGGAAGTAAGAAACTCTGGAGTTAGTTTACAGCAGGACTTGAATGAGGGTCAGTGAGGCTGTATTAGATGTTTTACAACCCCAATTCCAAAAAAGTTGGGACGCTGTGTAAAATGTAAATAAATGTAAATAAAAACAGAATGGAATGATTTGCAAATCTCACAAACTCATATTTTATTCAGAATAGAATATAGAAAACATATCAAAATGTACCATTTTAAGAAAAAAAAATGAGGTAATTTTTAATTTGATGGCCACAGCGCCTCTCAAAAAAGTTGGGACGGGGCAACAAAAGGCTGGAAAAGTGTTACTAAAAAGAAACAGCTGGAGGAACATTTTGCAACTAATTAGGTTAATTGGCAACAGGTCAGTAACATGATTAGGTATAAAAAAGAGTATCTTAGAGAGGCAGAGTCTCCCAGAAGTAAAGATGGAATGGAATCTTGACGGAAGTATATGTTGCTCTAAAACCTGTATATACCTTTCAGCATTGATGGTGCCTTTCGGGATGTGCAACCTGCCCATTTCATAGGCACTAATGCACCCTCATACAGGGCTCCAAGCAAAAAAAAAATCTAGGAGCGATTGGCTCCTAAAGCCAAAATATTTAGGCGCCAAATCAAATTTTCAGGAGCCAAAATATAGTGACGTGATATATGATGATATCATTGTTTTCTTTCCCCTCTGTACTGTCTGCCTTTGTTTACTCTGCCTCCCATAGTTTACACAATGTATTCTTTACATACACAATATGTGCAATATTCAGTATATTATATTATAATAATGATTCTTTATTGATCACATATACATTACAGCACATTGAAATTCTTTTTGCATATCCCAGGTTGTTAGGAAGTTGGGGTCAGAGTGTAGGGTCAGCCATGATACAGCGCCCCTGGAGCAGAGAGGGTTAAGGGCCTTGCTCAAGGGCCCAACAGTGGCAGCCTGGCAGTGCTGGGGCTGGAACCCAAACCTTCTGATCAATAACCCAGAGCCTTAACCACCAAGTCACCACTGCCCCATATTGAATTATGTTACCGTAAATACTTAAATGTCCAGTCATTTGTTTCTTTTTTTCACTTTTTTATTCAACTATGTACAATTAGTTGTTTCCTGCTTATTCAGGCTCAGAGTCATGTAGGCTGCATTGAATTTTATTTTCAATTCCCTCATCTCTTCTTCTGCGACTTTATCACTATCACGTTGCACTGCTTTCACGCTTGGGGTGGCACAAGGAGCAGACCTAGCAATGACACAATCCCTGGCGTTCTTATGTTTTTTACTGTCAGCATGCTTCTTCACGGTTTCTTTTTTAAAATGACTCGAACTGGTAATGAACTCTGTTTTACCAGCAATATCTTCTCCTGCTTTAGCACAAAAGGTGCAGTACATTTTCCCTTTGTCATAACGTAACCAGGCGAACTCTTGTAGCCAAGCTGATTTAAACGGTCTTGTCGGGATGAGAGCCGCAGGGACGGGAGAAGAAGACTCAATTCGCTGCGCTTGGCTGTCATCATCTGTAAAAGACTGCACACCGATTGAAACGGTCTGGAATGACTCAAATGTCACTTGAGAACTTGGTCGAGTTGGTCGAGTGACTGGTCGAGTTGGTCTCAACATCGTCAGCATCTGATGTAGAGGAGGCAGGGTTTGGACGGGTAGGGAATGAGAAAAAGTCTGATTATTTTTCGTTTGCGCATTTCGTTTTCTTGTCAGCTGGATAACGTTAGTTAACTACGCAGTTAGCTAGCCAACATATAATGGATAAATCCAAATTCCAACGAACTAAACCACATCAAACTAAATTAAACACCTTTAATAAAGTTAACAATTCCAACTTTTTAACCCGATAAACGTGACGTTAAACCTGTTTCTGTTCATCTATATAGCCGACGCTTCAACCACTGCAGGACAAGAGTGCAGAGTTTATTTATTGAAAACCATACAGGAGTGCACGAGATAGGGCAGGTAGACACGGGCGCAAGAGGAGATGAGAGTTCAGTAGCCTAACACAACAAGACGTATGGTCATTTCTATTTCATTTGTTTTTAAATTTTGTTTTTGGTTAATGGTGGCCACTGGCGGCTGGCAGAAAAAACATGGTCACAGAATTAAAAAGTTAGTCACATTGGTGACCATTTTAGTCGCCATCTGGAGCCCTGTCATACCATCACAGACGCAGGCTTTTGAACTGAGCACTGACAAAAAGCCTATGGCCCCTGTCCACTTTAGTCCCCTATAGTTTAAAGGACACAGTGTCCATGGTTTCAAAGAAGAATTTCAAATTTCGAGTCGTCTGACCACAGAACAGTTTTCCACTTTGCCTCAGTCCATTTTAAATGAGCTTTGGCCCAGAGAAGATGGTGGCGTTTCTGGATCATGTTCACATGTGGCTTCTTCTTTGCATGATCTATAAGCTTTAACCAGCATTTGTGGCTGGCACGGCAAACCGTGTTCTCAGACAATGAGTTCTGGAGATGTTTCTGAGCCCATGCAGTGATTTCCATTACAGAAGCATGCCTGATTTTAATGCAGTGCCGTCTGAGGCATACAATATTGATTTTTACCCTTGTCCCTTGCTCACAGAAATTTCTCCAGATTCTCAGAATCTTTTGATGATGATATCTACTGTAGATGATGAGATATTCATAGCCTTCACAATTTTATGTTGAGGAACATTATTCTGAAATTGTATGACAAATTGTAGGCCCAGTTTTTTGCAGATTGGTGAACTCCTGCCCATCTTTATTTCTGAAAGACTCTGCCTCTCTAAGATGCTCTTTTTATACCCAAACAGGCTAACCTGTTGCCAATTAATCTCCAGCTGTTACTTTTCCACCCTTTCATTGAACCCGTCCCAACTTTGTTGAGACGTGTTGCAGCCATCAAATTCAAAATTACCTTAAAATGGAAAATGGTATATTTCCTCAGTTTAAACATTTGATATGTTTGATATGTTCTATTGTGAATAACAAATGGGATTTTGAGATTTGCAAATCATTGCATTCTGTTTTTATTTACATTTATTTGCATACACAACGTCGCAACTTTTTTGGAATTGGGGTTGTATTTGAAACATGTCAGATGATCGTTTGAGATTATGATCAGGCTTTCAGTACCGTTGGATGTAGTGCTGGAAGCCACAGCCTTCTCGCTGATCTCAGTTCGGGTCAAGGAGGATCTCTTGGTTGCCACGATGGTCTCTGCCCTCTTTTTCTTCTCTGCTGTGGAACTGGCCTGGGACTGTGTTTCCATGGTGACTGCACATTCCTTAGTGCCACATCTAAGCTGAGACACCTGCAACTTCCACCACAGAAAATAACAGAGGTAAGTGTGGTGTGTCAAAAATGTTGATACTGCTCTTGCTATGGAAATATTATCATCAAAGCTAACTGGTAAGGTCAAGAATAGCAAGCAAAAGAACCTTCGAGACATTCAGGATTTTTAACCCAAGAACCAAGGTTTGAGGTTTCATGACTAGTTGCATACTTGAAGGAGGGAGTATGTTTTCAGAAGATGAGAAACTCACACCCATCTAAAATGAAGGTTTGTTTGAATCTCCTTCTGGGAATATCACAATGCTCAGGCCATTTTCTCTTTTCATAGTAAGCTTTGTGTTAGTTAAAGCTCTTTTTGGGGGGTTTATTTGGGTTTAGTCAAGACAAGCTCTGACTGTAGCTTTGGTATCAAAAGAAAAGAAGAACCTCTCGAACAGTGTTTCAGGTCTGCTAGCTGGTGAAAATATAGCCAAAAACCTTCCCAGGAATGAATCAAATCCAATCAAAAACATATTATTATTCCATTCTTTTACTCATATCAACATGTATAATTAAAATAAACACTTAATTATGTAGAACAACCTAACTGCCAGCAAACAAAGTAAATAAATAAACATTTAAAAATATATATATATGTTTTGGGATTTCAAATAACAAAAAATGAAACTGATGAAATGATGCTTGCTAGGCCAAACCAGTAATCGATTTCAAGTCCAGATGGAGAACACAGGCATGTGCACAAGCACTGACAGCCTGTCGGAAAAAACAAAGAAAGATCAGATGGTTAGAGCCCCAAAGTCAGCTCTTTTTCTTTTACATCACACTATCCAGCAGTTTCTGCCCGTCCAGTGAAGGAGAAAGAAGCAAAAGAGGGCAAGAGGGAAAGTGAAAGCACTGAGTCCTTTATGCCTGTTATTGACTGGCCTCTGACACTTGGGTGCATTGGTTCTGCATGTCTGTGAGTGTTTGAATCCCCCCTTTCCCCAATCATCAATCCCTAGGCCAACCAGAAAGAGCAGAAAAAAGGCAAAGAAGCTAAGATCAGAAAATGAGACAGGTGAGAAGTAAAAGAGGCACGTGTAAAAAAGGCTGAAAAAGGACATGAAAATAGAAAGCAAATATTTACATGCCTATCTTGCCAAGCACAACTAATGCACCAATCAAGACCACTAGTCCTTTTCCCCCATATCAATGCCTTGACTTGACTGCTGCCACCTAGTACCTGTTTCTATTGGCCCTTGTTCTCTGCCTTCAGTACTTCACCCCATTTGACACTTTATTATACATTTCTGTTGCGCCTAAGCTTGGGAAGAAAGAACAGGTGTACTTAAGAATGTGAAGTTCAACAATATAGACTGTTCATTAAGGACTGCATAATATCAAGTGAGAAGAACAGAGATGAGCTTATAACTCTTAAGTAACTTCCAGAAAACAATAGCCTTTTGTTCATATACCAGTAAGTTCTTCACAATAGAATGCATTCAAAGCCTCTGACCAGTGCCAAAATAAATATAAAATTTCATATTAGATTTCATTCCTAACTTTGATGAAGTCCCACACCCAATTAGCTGTGAGAGAGAAAGAGTGTTCTCTTCATGTGGGCTTGTCTATAATCCTCACTCAGAGAAAGAGAGGCGATTAACCAGGTTTAAAATACCACAATTCAGACTGCTCCCAAGGAAAAAAGATTCTTATTTTAAGCACATTAGGCAAATCAATTTAACATAAATTATACGCTCCAGTGAGCAAGTTGAAAGTCAGTGGCAAATGAAACATCAAAGTCAAACAACAGAATAAACTTTTCTAATAAAAAATATTGTTTTTTCTTAAGGCATTCATTTTCACCATAACATTTTGTTTCCGAAATATGTGTGGCAGCATGCAAAAACCCTTCACAAGGTCAAATTTGTCCATTTTCTATGTTATATAGTTCTGAAAACCACAGACTTTCCTGAACTGAAACTGATTTCTCTTTTGCATGTATCTGGTAGCACCCGGTGTTCCCGAGGCGTTGGATCTACTTCAACACCACTAAAGAGAAGCCACTGACCACTACATTTATAATCTAATCTACTAGTAGAAAAACACCAATGGCAAATTTTAGAGATTATAATTTACAATGTGAAATGAGGTCTCACTCTGATTATTAGCATCACCCACATCTGTCTCCGTTTCATCACGTGAGGCAAAATTCACTTGCGTTTGTGGCACACCTGAGCCTCGGTTCACTCAGTTCACTCTATTCACGCTAACATCAGTAGGGGGGAATCACTTATTCATCCACTAATTTCTGCTCTGTTGGGTCGATTTCATGCAATTAATGTCTTTTTAAGGCAAATAAAGAGGTGTATGTAGTATGACAACCATTTTTATATCATGAAGACACTCCTATCTCCGGTTTATAGTGAGATTGCTGATCCCATTTGAATTACTACAGCCGTCCTCTGTCAACATTACTTAACAAACATACCTCCAGAAATCTTATCCAACAGAAAGAACAACAATCAAGGAATTTGTTGCCTTTTGTTTTTTGTTTTTATATATATATATATATATAATATATATATAATATATAAAGGATGTCCAAAGAGGTTCTCGTATAAAGATTTATAATAAAAAGTTCCTTTAATTTTCAAAACTGGCTTGTGTTTTTAAATTATTGATTTAAAAATTACTGTGATAACTATGATATTTCAACAGTGAAATTTTCAAGCCATAACATCCCTAGCTGTCCCACTGTGAACTCTTATACTGCATTTTGCATCTTAGTAATTGTTTGAGATAAGTGCAATAGGTTTAGGATTTTGGCTGTACATAATGGTTTTGGGTTTGAGATGACAATTCATTTTACAATGAGCCCCTGTTCTCTGGGCTCCCTTTGGAAAGAGGAGGAGAACAGCATTGCATTCATCACCAGCCTGCTCCCCAAGCCTCTCAACACCAAAGCAGCATGCCACAGAGAGAAAGAAATCCTGAGAACCTGGGAAGAGGACAAATAAACAGGCAGAAGAAAAAGCATGAGAAGGATCAGAAGATAGAAGTGGCCATGTCACCAGTAGGAAACGGAGATACAAAAAATAACCAAACAATTGAACCAAATATTATGGCAAATTCACTGATTTTTTTTTTGTTGTTGTTGCTCTAATTGGGAAGATTCAACACTACCTATTACCCAAATCTTAATCAGTTTAAGGAAATTCTTATAAACATAAAATCATGACATTGTTCTAAATAAGTGGCGGGAAGAGACGGGCCAGAGATAGAGAAGCATCTTACTGAAAGTTTATTGTATAAATGTGTGTGTGTGTGTGTGCGCATGTTGGGGATGCTGCTTTTCATTACAATGCCCATATGAATTTCTTTTTATTACAGTGGAAGGTGTGTTTTTTTTTAAGAATGGGAAGAAACATACAGAATAAAGATTCATTTTTTATTATTTATTGTAGAGCCAGCAAAGATATGTTGCCCTGTGCACAGTGTGCATTCTGCA
Organism: Ictalurus punctatus; assembly: GCF_001660625.3. Lineage (NCBI taxonomy): Eukaryota > Metazoa > Chordata > Actinopteri > Siluriformes > Ictaluridae > Ictalurus > Ictalurus punctatus. Next base: position 296,107 of record NC_030438.2, on the reverse strand, counting down.
TGAGCTATAAGGAGCATCAGCTCTATAAATAATAACATAATTCTTTTGTGGATTTCAGCCAGTTTGTACAGAATAGTGTGTCTCCAATGCTTATCATGTTGATTAACTTAGCTTGAGGCCACATCACAGGAAAATGAAAAACTACCACTCATGTAAGTGTTCTTTAAAAAATCAGCTGACCTATTTATATCTGTTTAGTACACATTATCTCTTCAATCCAAGTATTTGTATTTCGTTACATCGCTAAGACGTACCATTTATAAACTGTATTAATAATTATATCAATGTAAGACCCTAACAAGAATAGTAAAACAATTGTTCCCTTTCAAAGGGTTAGGGTTAGCTCAACGTTGCATTAGCTTCATGCTGTGGGAAAGCTTGTGTGAAATCACGCCATTGTCAGGTGACGCGGCAATTAAGTGTGTCACGTGATTATAAAAACAGCACCTGTGAACCATGCCGTCAACCTTATTGTCTTCATTGAGACTGTATGTCAGTTGTTTTGTGTGAACGCTTGAAAAAAACCCTCTTAATTTCCTCTCTATTTTTTCAACAAAAAAAAAAAAATCTCTTTACTTTTCTGTCCCCTTACAAAAGAAAAAACAGAAAAGTATGAGTGAGAGAGAATTCAGGAAGTGTGTCAGGTCTTGCTCCCATTTCATCATGGGGGACAGACGGACACATTTTCTGTGTGAAATGACTTGGAGTGGAGCATGCCACAGTGGCCCTTGAGGGGGCTGGCTGCGCACATTGTGAGCGCTTTACAATCAGGCAGCTCTGCTCACAGCTCGCTCTCTTCTCAGCTGAAGGTATTCTCAAAGGGAATCTCGCTGCTGAGACAGCCAGCCGGCTCAGGTCCTGAGAATCTCGTATGGATCTGAAAGAGGAGCTGGAGATGAGTGCTTCTCTATCTCTTGCTCTGTCTTCTGGGTCTGGCTCTCCACCGGATTTTGGAGCTCATGTTGTGACTCCTCCTTCCGTTATGGAAAGCCAAAACAACCTCTCTGACTCAGGGGAGCCAGAGGGGGGAGCCACCAAAAACGGAGAGCAGCTCTCAAGCATATAAAGAGCTGCTTGATTGATTACTAGGGCAGTAGAAAAACTTAATCTAGACTGGCCTGGGGAATAGGAAGTGGCTCGTAGCAGCCAGAATGAGCACTATCTCCCCAGTGAAAATAAATCTCCCTCACACTATAGAAAGGAAGTGCATGATGAAATATCACGCTTCTGGGGAAAACCATACACTAGCCGTGTTTATAACTCCACGACGACAGATTATTCAGCCATTGTGGGAATATTTAGCTATGAGAAAGGTGGAGGAAGCACTTGAGAGCTACCTGTCTCCACTGAAGGAAATTTAGGGGGGCTGGCTTTGCCATGTAAGACCACCTCGGCATTGGGTGGCAAAGCCTATCTGGCAGCGGTTCTACCAAACAGACTTGCTGAGTGAGCTGAACATTGGGAATGGAATTGGGGCCAAGGAAGTAGAGGAGCTTCGCTGCACCATGGATTTGTCTCTCTGTGCGACCAAGCAAATGGCCTGTCATTGATCTGAAAATTATCATAAAGAGCAATCAGTCAAAGAAGACATGAGGCTGTTAGGGCAGTTAGCTCCGAGTACTGCTGTCACAGGGCAACAAAAAGCTGAAGCTTTCCCTCCTACAGAATGTGGAAGAATTAACGTCACTAAAAGACCATCAAGCAGCATGGAAACTACTGCCAAATGTGTCTCCATGGGTTCTGTTCACCATAGAAAAGGGTGACCGGGTCCAGTTCAGAGCTCGTCCCCCCTGGTTCAGAGGTGTGCTTCCCACAGTAGTCAGTATAGAGCAGAGCCTGACGTTATCGCAGGAAGTAAGATCCCTCTTGGAGAAAGGAGCGATGCCTACATGCTCTGAAAATGTGGAGGTATCCCCGGTTTCTAGCCTCGGGTCACACTCTGAGCGTTTTCTTATCACAAGACAGTAAAGACACACGCCTCCCTCACGGGCTGGGGCGTGGTCTTAGACGGCTTTCCAGCTCACGTTCTCTGGAACAGCCCTCATCTGGAGTGGCATATACAGTAGAGGAAAGAAGTATTGGACACGTCTACATTTTTTTCAGTAAATATATTTCCAATGAGGCTATTCAAATGATATTTTCACTGCAAGTAATCTTTGCTGGTTGACCATTCCTGGGGAGGGTAACAATGGTCTTGAATTTCCTCCATTTGTACACAATTTGTCTGACTGCAGATTGGGGGAATCCAAACTCTACAGAGATGGTTTTGTAACCTTTTCCAGCCTGATGAGCATCACCAACTCTTGTTCACATACATTTTCCACTCACAGCTATGTAATATTGGATCACTTACCTCAATAAATCAATGACCAAGTATGATATTTTTGTCTCATTTGTTTAATTGGGATCTCTTTCTCTACTTTTAGGACTTGTGTGAAAATCTGATGATTGGCAAGTTTGGCGCAGACCAAAGACAGCTTTTCAGGAGAAGCACCATTGAGCTAACGCTAAACTCTGTAATTAAAACATTTAATACCAAATCTCTGAGAATTAAAACTGTGTGAGACTAAGTTGCTAGTTCTTAGAATCATGCAGTGCTCGTATATGTGTGTGTGTGTGTGTGTGTGTATGTGTGTGTATATGTATGTGTATATATATATATATGTATATATATATATATATATATATATATATATATATATATATATATATATATATATATATATATATATACACACACACACAGTATCTCACAAAAGTGAGTACACCCCTCACATTTGTGTAAATATTTGATTATATCTTTTCATGTGACAACACTGAAGAAATGACACTGTGCTACAGTGTAAAGTAGTGAGTGTACAGCTTGTGTAACAGTGTAAATTTGCTGTCCCCTCAAAATAACTCAACACACAGCCATTAATGTCTAAACCGCTGGCAACAAAAGTGAGTACACCCCTAAGTGAAAATGTCTAAATTGGGCCTAACCCTAACACTGCCCACATTAAATGACGAATTCAATTAACTTTCCTGATATGTATTTTTGCCATCAGTGCGGTTGCCAAAAAACCTAAACTTCTACTGTGCTCCTAAAATTTTGATTTTACTTTTAGGTTTTTGTAATTAGAAAAAAATGTAAGCATATTATCTCCTGTGTAGTTAATTTCTGTAAAACTAAAATATACTTTCATTTTCAGCAGCAGGACCAAAGACAGGCTCCACAGCAGCAACAACATGGAGACAGTGATGAAGGATCAGTTCTGCCTTTTGAAGAATGAGGCTTTTTTTATTATTATTTTGGTTACATTCATTTATATGCTTAATTATTTAAGAATTTATAATATTTATGAAGGTTTTTTTTTGTTCTGCATTTATTTATTTCATGTATTGATTTAGCTTAATGGTTCTATCTTAGTACATTCAGGAAAAAAAATGACAAAATGCTGATGAATAAATGCTATAAATGTGTTGCTGATTGTTGCTTGATGTTACTTGAGGCACAGGTGTCTTATGAGTACATTTTGAGATGATGGGTCGAATAGAAATTCCACAACAAATACCATTATAACTACATTGTTTTAATTGCTTCCATCAAAACTAATACAATTTCTATTAAAAACATTTTAATTTGAAGGCAGTGAATGAAAGTCAGTCCTATATGGGTTTCAAAGTAAACAAATTCACTTGCTGTCCATAAAGCAATGGCTCGAGAATCTGGAACGTTATTTGGTATGTTGCTGTGACTAATATGGTCTGATCCGGTTACTTCTTTACAATGTACCAGTCTAGTCACTGAGATGTACTCGCCACGTACAACTATAACGTCTCCATGACGAATACGGGAATCACAAAGTTACGTCGCTGGAACGTAAATTGGTTATATCGTCACAATGAATATGGGCCGATCATGTCACGTCTTCACAACATAACTGTGTTAGCTGGATACAATATAATAATAATGCGTACATGGGTCTCCTTCAGCACTCGCATTGTGGCAATGGAAAACCTCTAGCGAACACAGGCTTCCTCTGCTTATTAGTACGTACTAATGCTTGCCTGTTTGTTCAGCTTTGGTCTGGATGGAGGGGGTAGGGGTAGTGGTGGGGTGTTGAAGCCAAGAAACATAAAGCAAGATTCTATGAGGGGTTTTACATTTAGAGTTTGCAACCACATTCCTGCAAGCATTTTTGCACATTTTATTTCTCTTTAAGAAAATGCATGTAGGGTCTCAGTGATACTTAACAGTGATAGTTGTTTTATTAAGCCTGATTGGAATACACTTTTTTCAGATTCAGTTGACATTCAACCTGCAATCTAAGAAACGTCTGGTCACAGGAGAAGGTATAGCCTATTGCGTATGCATGCATCTTGCTCTCAATTGAAGTTTGTGTGACAGACGTTGACTCTGAAAGTCCAAAGGGTGGCATAGAACTGTGTGTGTGTGTGTGTGTGTGTGTGTGTGTTCCACTGTGTGAAGACACCCTAGGGAGGTGATGAGTGAAGCAGGAATTCCTTTCCTGATTCATTCTCTCTCTCTCTGTCTCTCTCTCTCTCACACACACACATACACACACACACACACACACACACACACACAAAATGACTAAGATCAAACACTGGGCTGTGGTTGGCTAGGTCTTTTAAAAAATATCCTCATCATCTCTGAAATTTAAATACAAGTCCTTTGCAATATTCTGGTTTGCATCCAAATAAAAAAATTTTTTTTCTACTGCTAAATTGTGAAGCTATTAGAAGATTACTGTTCACAGTTCCACAGCAGATAATTCCTAAATTATTAAGCATGTTGTCAGAGATTATTTTTCATAGTGCTAGTGTCATAACAGACTTAAGGGGTAACCAAAATTTGAATCAACACTACCAGAGTGAACACACAAGTGTAAACTCCAAAAGGATCCATACAAATCGCATACATATTCTATACACAAGCAACTAGATTCAAAACCATAATATATAATGTTATGATTGTGCTGCCTGGTTGTTCAGTGGTTAACTGGCCACCACTTAATTGTCTAGAAACACTGTTGTAAATATGGGCATTAAAACTCCTTAAAAAACAAAGTACACTGTTCCTCAATTCCTGAAAATAATCACATGCGGTGTAAACATGCACAATAACCAAAATTCCAAGCACCCCCAAACACAGATATTGGCTCACTTATCCAATCAAGGAAATGAAGCATCAAAACCCTATTAACCATGTCAGTGCAGAATCAGGGGCAAATTACCCATCCCAGAGCTTCAGGACGATTCATCAAGTCAAAGCCTCTGGAGGAGTCATAATGTTTACTTAAAGACAGCCCACTTCCCCCACTGGCATGCTTTATTGACTCTTATTAATTCCTGTACAGACCCCAGTGGCTTTGCCATTTACAGCTTATTATAGGGCAGAAATGAGACTAGAAATCATTGTGCACTGCAGAGCCTCATCTCAAAACAAACGAAAAGGAGTAATAATTACAAAATTAAGTAGAAACTTAATCTTTAAAAATAATAAGCACTTAAGATGAACAAAGAGAAGAAATGGAAGGTCAAGCAGTGGTCAAAGAGGAGGAAAAATATTGTTTTAGGGTAAACATCGTTTGGACAGATAGGATACATGGATAAAAAGAGAGGAAATGATGACTGTCATTTTAGGAGTTTAGGGCAGATGAAGTTATCAGGAGTTGGATGCCATCCACAGAGAGAAAGGAGTAGGAGTGTAGAAAGGAGAGAAGGAGAGGTGAACACAATTACTTTTATAGCCAACTTCCTGTCTGATGTGGAAACACTTCCAAGAATTGAGTCTGTTGAGTCATACATTCCAAAGGCATTTTAACATTTTCATTCAACCCGCACTCTTCTGCTCTGTTCATTTTTTGATCCTGCTTTTCATTAATTCATTTATCAGGTGGGCTCTGAGTCATTGCAAAATCTCCCTGCAGAAAAGTTTCCAGGAGAAAATGGAGTAGTACTTTTGTTGAACTGAAGCTGGCTAGGTTAAGTGATTGAGATTTAGTTAATATAAGGGAAGAAATGCTAAAACTTTCTACATGTAGATAACACACCTCCGCTGCAGTATGACAAAGTAGCAAACAGAGTGTTTTTTAGATTGAATTATATGAAAATTATTTGAAACATGTTTACTTGAAAATGTACTGATCCAAACTTGTAAATTTTACATAATGCGATGTGGAAAAGTATTTGCCTCATTCTAATTTCTTCTGTTTTTGTGTATCTCATACTAAATTAGAGCTGCAACAACTAATCGATAAAATTGATAATAATCGATTATGAAAATCGTTGTCAACGAATCTCATTATCGATTAGGTGGTCTGCGTGCAGCATGGGGGAGATTTACTCATTACATTCTCTTCCGAAAACACGTGCCGGAGAGTAAATACTAAAGTTGTGTCCCAAATGACGTACTGTACACTTACACTATGCACTCTGCACTACCCTCTAGTGCAGTGTTTTTCAACCGGGGGTCCGCGGACTAGTGGTCAGTGCTGTAATTGCAGGTGATCCGTAGGAAAGTTTTAAAAATGTTTAAATAATATCATGTATATATTTTTTTGTTAAATGTATAAAAACATATTGAAATGAGATGTTTTAAAATTAATCAATTTGGTTATTCGCAAATATCACGTTAGCTGAGCTGGCGATCGTTCATTGATGTATTTGTTTTAAATTTATTTACAAATGTAATGATAATTTGCAAAAACCTACAAGTGGTAGACAAGTTAAGTGTTGCATTGATGGATAATTCAGAGAGTCAAATTAAATGTCACACCAAGAATAAAATGTAAAAAAAATCTTGAAATGTTTTGATTCAATTTTAATGTTAATATTATTAATATTAAATATTAATAAAATAAAGCAACATATATAGAAATGACTGTTAAATATATAGCCTATAATTGTTGTGGAGTGAGGGGGTCCTTGTGGATTGTTCGAAATATACTAGGGGTCCAAAGCTCACAAAAGGTTGAGAACCACTGGTCTAGTGTATGTATTTTAGAAAGGTAATATCATCTCAAATGGAACATATTAGTTTTTTACTAACCTGAAAGTTTGACCCATCCAATTAACCGAGTAACCGAAAAAATAATTGGCCGACCAATCGATTATGAAAATAATCATTAGTTGCAGCCCTACACCAAATTGTTTCAGAAATTACAAAAAGTCTAAAAGACTAAACAAAGGCAACCTGAGGAATGATACCTTAAATGATAGTTATTTACTGAAGCAAAAAAAGTTATCCAATACCAATTGGGCCTATGGGAAAATGTATTTTCCTCCGTAGTTACTAATTCCCCAAATCTATGAAACTGCATTCAAAATGGGGTTCAGCTGGACTAGATGCAACCAGGCCTGATTACTGCAAACTAGGGATGTCAAGAGAAACCGATACTTCGGTACCAAAATTCTTAAAACGTGATGGTACATGTTTTTCTGCAGTAGCATAGGTACCAATGTTAATGAGGGTACCGGGGTTACAATTCTTCCGGAACTAAAGGGAGCAGCAAATACGCGCAAGTGTTTTAGTAATACTGTTAGTAACACTTTGTGGACTAAAGTGTTTAGTCCACAAGTGGTAAAGAAGAAGAAGAATGCCTACAAGCACACGGGAAAAACTACAGGAGTTTAGCTCTGCCCTGACTCGTTCAGAGGAATGGTATGGAATATGGAAATACTTCACATTCGAGGCGGATGACAACAAACATAACTGATGCTCTGAAGCCGGTGTGCAACCAATGCTATCGTTCATTTCAAACAAAGCGAGGAAACACCCGGAATTTGGTGAAGCACCTTAAAGACGGGCCCTATATTATGTTTGTTTGAGGCAGCTGCATTGTGGCCGTGAAACCAGCTAACGTTATGCTCCATGTAATGTTTGCAATAGCCAGTTATTTGTCAACGATGCTAATGCATTGCAATGTTATAAACTACCTCCTAATGGACCAGCATGCATTGCCATTCAGCCCGTGTCCTGTCAGCAACATGTAGCCTAATGTCACTAATAATTATTCACATGTTCATGCTTTTAATAAATATTTTTGTCCTGCCACCAGATCAGTGAATTTAAACTAATGCTTGCATTCAAAGTATAAGGTGTGTGTGCGTGCGTGCGTTTAGGTGTGCACCTCCACTGTAGCCTCCACTCATTGTCAGACAGCGTTTGATAACTAAAATATCTCTCTTTTTTGCCAGTATCAGCCAGCAGAGCATGTCCTCCAAGAGAATTTTTAATTGAATTTTTTTTATACCACACTGTGGTATCGACTTTGGTATCGAGTATCGTGTACTTTTGGTGGTATCGGTACCGACTACTAGATTTTTGGTATCGTGACATCCCTACTGCAAACCCTGTTCAATCAAATCAACAGTTAAATAAAACTTTCAACAACCCAGTAACACACTATGCCAAAATTGAAAGAAATTCCAGAAATGATGAGGAAGAATGTGATTGAAATAAATCAGTCTTGGTTAAAAAGCTATTTCAAAGGCCCTGGGATTCCAAAGAACCACAGTGAGAGCCGTTATGTCCAAATGGAAAAACTCGGCACAATAGTGAACCTTCCCAGAAGTGGCCAACTTTCCAAAGCCATTCCTCCAAGAGCACAGCAACTACTCATCCAACAAGTCACACAAGAACCAAGGACAACAAAGGAACTACAAGCCTCTCTTGCATCAATAAAGGTCAATGTTCATGACTCCAGTATCAGACAGACACTTGGCAAAAATGGCATCCATGGAAGAGTGACAAGGTAAAAACCACTGCTAAGACAGAACATTAAAGCTCATCTGAATTTTGCCAAAACACACCTTGATGATCCTCAAACCTTTTGGGAGAATGTTCTGTGTATGGATAAGTCAAATATTGATGAGAGTTGTAGTAGTATGACCGTGAAAAAGAAAAAGGGAGAGAAATAGAGTAAGAGAGAGATTTGGATCAAACATCAGAGAGGCAGGCACAGAGGACCATTGGAAGGTTCCAACATCTCTCCACTCACAAGCTGAGATATCTTTCATACACAAACCCACTGACACAAAGAAACTTGCACCAGTCAGAATGGAGACTCTCACTCACTTTCTATTCCCCTACACATGAGACACGCACATGATTCAACAGCTCCTCATCCTCATTATCATCCTCATCATCATCCTCATCCTCATCATCCCTACAGGGACCTACACAAATACACACTGGCAAACACATGACACACGCATATGCAACAAACAAACACAGAAGAACCTACAGACAGAAGAGGGTACTTACATTATACAACCCCAATTCCAAAAAAAATTGGGACAATATATAAAATGCTAATAAAAACAAAGAGAAATGATTTATAAATGTACTTTGACTTGTATTTAAACAAAAAAAATGTATAAAGACAAGGTATTTGATGTTTTACCTAATCAACTGCATAGTTTTTAGGAATATAAATGTTTATTTTGAAATTGATGCATGCAACACATTCCAAAAAAGTTGGGAAAGGGGCAATTTAGAACTAATAGCGCTAGGAGAAGTTGAAATAATTTGATGTGAAACAGGTGAGGCAATCGTCTAATCATAGGATATAAGGAGCCTCCAAAAAAGGCCTAGTCCTTCAAGAACAAGGATGGGTCGAGGCTCACCGATCTGCCAAGAGATGCATCAGTGAATACAACACTTTGAGAACAACATTCCCCAAAGACAAATCTATAGGATTTTGGGCACTTCACCTTCTACAGTGCACAATATAATTAAAAGATTCAAGGAATCTGGTCAAATCTCGGTGTGTGAAGGGCAAGACCAAAAACCGCTTCTGAATGTGTGTGCTCAATCACTCGGACATCACTGTTTTAAGAACGGTCAAGAGTCTGTAATGGATATCCTGACATGGGCTCAGGAATACTTTGGTAAACCTTTGTCAGTCAACACCATTTGCCGCTGCATCCATAGATGGAAGTTTTAAGGCTTTATTTTGAAAGCAGAAGCCATACATCAACACTGTCCAGAAGCACCGCCGACTTCTCTGGGCTCAGTTCCACAGTTGAACGTGTTTTGTGGTCCGACAAGTCGACATTTCAATTAGTTTTTGGACAAAACAGCCGTCATGTTCTCCAGCCCAAAGACGAAAAGGACCATCTAAGCTGTTATCAGAGTCAGGTCAAAAAGCCAGTGTCTGTCATGGTATGGGGGTGTGTCAGTACCCATGGCATGGGTAATTGCACATCTGTGAGGGCAGCATTAATGCAGAAAGATATGTGCACATTTTGGAGCAGCATATGCTGCCATCCAGACCAGGACAACGCCAAACCACATTCTGCCCGTGTTACAAGCACATGGTTGCGTAAGCATAGGATGTGGGTGCTAGCATGGTCTGCCTACAGTCCTGACCTGTCTCCGTTTGAGAATATCTGGCACAGTATGAAGTGCAAAATAAGGCAACAAAGGCCCTGTACAGTTGCTCAGCTGAAGAAATGCATAATGGATGAAGGGGGGGCGCATTCCGCTTGCTAAACTTGACCAACTGGAGTCTTCAGTGCCCAAATGCTTAATAAGTGTTCTTAAAAGAAAAGATGATGTTACACAGTGGTAAACAGTCAATTGTCCCAACATTTTTGGAATGTGTTGCAGTCATCAGATTTGAAATGAGTGTATATTTTCAAAACAAAATTAAATTCACAAAGTAAAACATCAAGTTGTGTGTTAATGTGTTTTGAATATAGTACAGGGTGAATTTAATTTTCAAATAACTGTTTTTTTTTGCATTTTCCATCATGTCCCAACTTTTTCGGAATTGGGGTTATAATACAGAGAAGTATATACACAGTATATATGTATACTGGAGACAGTGTTAGGATCCATGTGCAGGAAGTTTTATTGAAAATATACAAAAACAATCCAAATCGGCAGGCAATGAGAGACAGTTGAGGTGCAGGCAGATAAAGTTCTGTAATCAACAGACAGTCCAACCAGGCACACAAAACAAAGGATAATCCAAAGAATTAGTAAGTCAGTACCCACTGAAGAGACAGTGGATAGCGATATTTGATGGTGACTGAGTTCAATCCTCAGTAATCAATGAATGGGAGTAGTCCTCCTGCTGCTGCAGGAGAGGTGGATGAATGAATGAAGCTGGACGCCAGAGCTTCTTCAATGTAGGTGTCCATGGCTAATGTTTCAGGTTAAGATAACGGATATACCTTACTCGTAGGTGGAGCTGTGTTGGGTAACAGTTCAACAGCGCACTCCCAGGGATGATGAGATGGAAGTTGATTGGCTTTAGTCTTACTGAACACTTCAGTAAACTCCTCATACTCAGCAGGGAGCTTGGCTTCAGCTTGGACATTGGGGCTTTCTATGCTGGTGGTCATACATGGTAGGTCAACACTGATATGAAGACAATGATTTGACCACTGTATGACCTCACCTTGGTTCCAGGAGATTGATGGATCGCAAATCGCCAACCATGGGTGCCCCAAGATGACAGCATGTTCAGGAGAGTTAATCACAGAGAGAGGTGTTCAACATGAAATACTCCAATCTTAAGTGTTAATGGAACAGTCACTTGTGTTATACCAGAACCGATGGGAGCGCTGTTGACAGTGGTGAAATGGGTGGCAGGGATGCATTTTGTTGTGGGTATTTTGAGTTCCTGTACCAGATCTTGGTGAATGAGATTGACTGCAGCTCCAGAATCCACTAATGCTGTAACATTTGTGGTTCTCATTAATGGAAATTTCTATGGGCAAAGTAAAACTGTGATGAGTGGAGGAAACATTTGTGGTACTCACTTTTAGCTCTGATTCTGGTGGGTTAGATTTCTTATGTGGACAGCAAGCACTGAGGTGGTCTGGTTTACCAAAGTAGTAGCATAATTTTTCTATTTAGCAGTGCTGGTATTCCTCCATGGAGACCCAAGCATATGCAATCTGCATGGGTTCAGGTAAGTCCAGGAATGTGTGCGATGGTGTTGAAGCTGATGGCTGTGGGTTGGTGCGAGTCCTGGGTCATGGACCATTTCGGAGCAGTTTGTCCATCATGATTGCCATGGCGATAAACTCAGGAGGTTGGATTCCCTCCCCCTTGCATGCAAGTTCTGTCTTGATTTCGTGGTTCAGGCACTCAGGGAAAACAGTCTTTAGTGCCACATCATTCAACCCGCTTTGAGTCCTTAGCATCCTAAACTGGATTGTGTAATCCGCTGCTGATCACTGGCCCTGGCGTAAATGCAGCAGCTGGATAGAAATTTCCTGACACCCCACTGGATATTCAAACACCTAACGGATCTGTTGAGTGAAGTAACCAAACAAGGTTTGGGTGGTAGGGTCTTTATCCCAGACAGCGGAGGCCCAGTCGAGTACTTTTCATGGTAGGCCGTGACATCATGAAAACACACTTTTTGGCTTCTTGACTAAACGATTAGATTTCGCTGGAGAAATAAATCATACACTGACACAACAAGCACCGGCATTTGTCAGCAGACCCATCGAATTTTTCAGGAAGTCCAAAGCTTACCGTTAAAGCTGGATGAGCCAACAGAGAGCACACGTAGTGGGTTAAATGTTCGTTAGCAGCTCATAGGTCGCACAACTGGTCTTCATAGCCCTTTAGCACGTTGCTTTGGTGTGCAAATGCAGCCTGGACTTGGGTAACTTCCGCTGGATCTGCGGTAGGTGAATTATTCTATGACGAACAGGCCATGGAGATGGTGTTAGGATCCATGTGCAGGAAGTATTATTAAAATACACAAACAATCCAAATCAGCAGGCAGTGAAACATAGTCGAGGTACAGGCAGATAAAGTTCTGTAACCAAAAGACAGTCCAACCAGGCAAACAAAACAAAGAATAATCCAAAGAATCTGTAACTCCAAAAAAACAGGCAAAGGTCATAACATGAAGCAAATACAGCAGGCAATGGAAAATGGCTCAGTAATGCAGATGAACTAACAATAATTCACAAAGGTGAGGTGGAAATGGCATGTTTATATATACAGCAAACAGGAAGTGAGTGTGAGGCACATGTCTCTGTTTAGTATTCAGGTGAGGACTCTCGCTGGTGGGTGGATGAATGTGGAGCAGCCTCATTCATTATATATATATATATATATATATATATATATATATATATATATATATATATATATACACACACACACACACACACACACACACATATATATATATATATATATATATATATATATATATATAATATATGTGTGTGTGTGTGTGTGTGTGTGTGTGTATATATATATGTATATATATATATATATATACACACACACACACACACACACACATATATATATGTGTGTGTGTGTGTGTGTGTGTGTGTATATATATATATATATATATATATATATACACACACACACACACACACATATATATATATATATATATATATATATATATATATATATATATATTATATATATAATGTACACACACACAGCAATCTTAGGCTCTATTCAAAGAGGATTATGTCTTTTATGAGGAAAGGGTTAATGCAATTAATATTTGCCATGTCAGTCTAATACTTACAACAAAATGACTTTCTCCTTATCATCCTGAGATCATGAGTTTGACAATACTCCCTCCCCTGCCACTCACAGTGACACTAGCTAATTGTGAGCATCTGTGAGCAATGTGTGAGTAAGCCGAGTCTGTGACACAGCATGAGCAGGAGTTTGAAAAGATATAGAGGAAGAGGAAGCACATGTTAGCCCTCACCCTCCCTGGTTGTATGTACAGTATCTCACTGTACAGTATCTCACAAAAGTGAGTACACCCCTCACATTTGTGTAAATATTTGATTATACCTTTTCATGTGAAACACTGAAGAAATGACACTTTGCTACAATGTAAAGTAGTGAGTGTACAGCTTGTGTAACAGTGTAAATTTGCTGTCCCCTCAAAATACCTCAACACACAGGCATTAATGTCTAAACCACTGGCAACAAAAGGGAGTACACCCCTAAGTGAAAATGTCCAAATTGGTCCCAAAGTGTCAATATTTTGTGTGGCCACTATTATTTTCCAGCACTTCCTTAACCCTCTTGGGCATCACCAGAGCTTCACAGGTTGCCATTGGAGTCCTCTTCCACTCCTCCCATGACGACATCACAGAGCTGGTGGATGTTAGAGACCTTGTGCTCCTCCACCTTCCATTTAGGGATGCCCCACAGATGCTCAATAGGGTTTAGGTCTGGAGACATGCTTGGCCAGTCCATCACCTTCACCCTCAGCTTCTTTAGCAAGGCAGTGGTCGTCTTGGAGGTGTGTTTGGGGTCGTTATCATGCTGGAATACTGCCCTGTGGCCCAGTCTCTGAAGGGAGGGGATCATGCTCTGCTTCAGTATGTCACAGTAATGTTGGCATTCATGGTTCCCTCAGTGAACTGTAGCTCCCCAGTGCCGGCAGCACTCATGCAGCCCCAGACCATGACACTCCCACCACCATGCTTGACTGTAGGACAGAAACACTTGTCCTTGTACTGGTTGCCGCCACACACGCTTGACACCATCTGAACCAAATTAGTTTATCCTGGTCTCATCAGACCACAGGGCATGGTTCCAGTAATCCATGTCCTTAGTCTGCTTGTCTTCAGCAAACTGTTTGCGGGCTTTCTTGTGCATCATCTTTAGAAGAGGCTTTCTTCTGGGGCGACAGCCATGCAGACCAATTTGATGCAGTGTGCGGCGTATGGTCTGAGCACTGACAGGCTGACCCCCCACCCCTTCAACCTCTGCAGCAATGCTGGCAGCACTCATACGTCTATTTCCCAAAAACAACCTCTGGATATGACGCTGAGCACGTGCACACAACTTCTTTGGTCGACCATGGCGAGGCCTGTTCTGAGTGGAACCTGTCCTGTTAAACCGCTGTATGGTCTTGGCCACCGTGCTGCAGCTCAGTGTCAGGGTCTTGGCAATCTTCTTATAGCCTAGGCCATCTTTATGTAGAGCAACAATTCTTTTTTTCAGATCCTCAGAGAGTTCTTTGCCATAAGGTGCCATTTTGAACTTCCAGTGATCAGTATGAGGGAGTGTGAGAGCGATGACACCAAATTTAATACACCCATTCACACCTGAGACCTTGTAACACTAACAAATCACATGACACCGGGGAGGGAAATTGGCTAATTGGGCCCAAATTGGACATTTTCACTTAGGGGTGTACTAACTTTTGTTGCCAGTGGTTTAGACATTAATGGCTGTGTGTTGAGTTATTTTGAGGGGACAGTAAATTTACACTGTTACACAAGCTGTACACTCACTACTTTACATTGTAACAAAGTGTCATTTCTCCAGTGTTGTCACATTAAAAGATATAATCAAATATTTACAAAAATGTGAGGGGTGTACTCATTTTTGTGAGATACTGTATGTATGACAGGGGAGAACTAAGTGGTGGGCAAGAGCAAATTATGGAGAAAATGGCCATAATGGAAAAAAAAAAAAAGAAAGGAACAGACATTTACAGTAGTCCAAACATCTGGGGCAAACTATTAGTTTTAGTATTAGCACACTGAACTACACAGTACATTGAACCACAGAGACTATTTTAAATATTTGCTTTCTTAACGATGAGCCCATTTTTGGTGGATTGTGAATTGTTTTCTTTTATTTCATTTAATATTTATTGCTGTCTCCTTATTTATTATATTTTTTTCATCCAGCAGAAACCCTGTGTTATTTTTTTCACCTCAATGACTTAAATATATATTTATAATAATAATAATAATAATAATAATACACTTTATTCATAGGCGCCCTTCATCGCACTCAAGGACACATTACAAGCAATAAAACACATAAAACATAAAATGACAGGAGGACATCAGTTTGGCCAAAAAACACTAAACAATAAAAAGATACAAAGACATAGTCACCGGAAAGCTTGTCTTAAAAGCTGTGTTTTGAGCTGAGATTTAAAAACAGAAATAGGTTCACAGTTTCAGATATCCTGTGGAAGCAGGTTCCATAATTGAGGGGCTGCATAGCTAAAAGCTTGAGATCACATAGAGGACAAACATATCCAAGGGAGAAATAAAGTAAATGAAGAAGATTATCTAAGAGTATGGGTGGGAGTGTATATGGAAAGAAGATTGGACTTTTTGCATTGCCTTTTAGGTAAGAAGTAAAATCTTAAAATTCAGTGCGTTGTTCAATGCGAGTTCTGAACTAACTGAAGTTTAAGTAAAAGTTTGAGAGGGAGCCCATAGAGAAGAGAATTACAACAATCGATGCGTGATGTGACTAGTGCATGGACCATTATGGCAGTGCTCCTTGTTGAGACAGCTGGACAGAGACGGTTAATGTTATGTATATGGAAGTATGCTATCCGATTAATATTATTAATGTGGGCTTCAAATGACAGAGTATTATCAAAGATAACAGCCAAGCTCTTCACCTGCGTACAGAGGGAGTCTGGGGAATTGTCAATAGACATTATAGACTGTTTGAATTTGCAAGATTATGAGCCAACAATTAAAATTTCAATTTTGCTTTTATTAAGTTTAAGGAAGTTGTTTGAAAACCAAGTTTTAATTTCAGACAGACAATTAGAAAGAGAGGGCAGAGGAAGAACACAAGTTGGCTTAGAAGACGGGTAGAGCTGGGTGTCATCAGCATAATAATAATAGTAATATCATCTCAAATAGAACACTATAATTTTTTTACTATATATACACATATATATTTATTTATTTTTATAGTTAGTTAGTTTCTATTATATATAAGTAATTATGCGTAATTTTTTATGGATGCACAAAAAGCACTGAAACTACGGTCCTAAATGAATAACATATATTCTGGTGTGTGTGTGTGTATGTATTGGGTTCTTTTCAGTCTTATATAATTGGGACAAATAGTTGTATAAAGTTTTAGTCTGAAGTTTATATTTGTAACACTCAGTTTGTGGATTTTATTTTCAATAAACAAAAAAAAATGGTGCTGAAAGTTTGCCCCACCCCATCCGATTAATCTAAAAAATAATTGGCTGACTAACCGATTATGACAATAATCATTAGTTGCAGCCCTATAATCATCAAAAATTCACTTACAGATTATCATATAGATGCACCCTACCAAATTCGAGCTTGATATTTTAACTTAAACTCCACCCCCAACATATGGCCACAACCCAACCTTTGCAGATGTCCTCAGTAGCTTGTACTGAACATGCATTTCCAGTTTGGTTCAAATCCATATCAACATGAACTACCACTGCAGGTTTGGCTCCTTAAAATTGATATTGTTTAAATATGTCAACATATTTTTGATAATTATTGAGGTTCACACTTATCAATACTGTGAAGATACGCCAAAAATCCTAGGACTAGTTCACAAAAATAGGTTTTGCATGTAAATTATCATAATATAAGTGGGTGTGGTTAAATTGCCAAAAGGCAATTTTCTATAGTTTATAGCAATAGTTAAAAAGACATTTCTTTCTGCACCTTATTTTCCAAGAGATGTTGTTTTTGTATGTAAAAGCCAATATGAACAGGGTCCCCCAGTGGCCAATATGACTATCAGTTACTAGTGGGTCACTTCTAGGTCTGCACGATTATGGCCAAAATGAGAATAACGATTAATTTGTTCAATATTGAGACATTACATTCCTGCTAATGTGCAAATCTTTGCATCAAATTAGACTGATCCTTAAAGTGCATCATCTCGTAGATGCAAAATAAAAAATAAAATTGTACCCAAATTATAGGATAAGTAAAAATGTAAATGCCATCAACCAAATGAAAATTTTCAATCAAATATAACAATATGCAACCAAATGAAAACAATTCAGGCGTATGCAGAAAAGGCAATAACAGTGTTTTCAGGAGGAGAGACGCAGACAAATCACCCAATAGAGCGGTGCAGGGACGACGTCATTTTGTACCTGAACTCGGAAGTTAGTTTCACACTGGTTTCCTCGACAAAATCCCCATAGGCTTTTGGATTATCACAAAAAATAAGCTCTGTAATCAACAAGAGTTTACAAGAGTTTACTAGCACGTTTTGTCCATCAAGATCATTTTCACAAGTGAACACAACTTTTATGAAATTTGAAACCTAATTACAATCACCAGAAATAAAAAGTTAACCGTATGCTTTAAACAAACTACACCACGGTCGCTCGACTTCAATGTCACCATCACCAAGCTTCCCACAACTTTTCCAACCTTGATTTAAAACATTTTCCAGTTTATCTGCAAAGTTTTTTCCTGTTCGGTATGATGACGTTTAATGTCCCCAACAACGTCTATAGTCCCATTTAGCAACATGTTGTTGTCATGATTCCCCTCACGCAAGCGCTGGAGCTCGCGCTGAAGCGCTAAAATGCTAACTCATTTCCGGCATTTGGAAAAATGATGTCATCCCCGTGCCACTCTATAGTGATTGGCTGTAAGTTTAGGAAGCACTTGATTTGATCTGTAGCGGAGTTTCCTATGAGCGGAGGACGGACTTTAAATGTCAATATGACAGTCGATCATGTTCATTTAATCGTGGGCAGTCAAAATTGTAATCGAGATCAATATTCCGTTAATTGTGCAGCCCTAGTCACCACCTGAACGTTAACCTGAGAGAGAGAGACAGAGTGTGATTTCACTTGGTAGAGATTGCGAGACACACGTGCACACACACACACACGCACACACACACACCAAGAAGCATGAAGTTGAACCTGACGAAGCGAAAGCTGCGAGTCTAGGACGAACCCATTTCCTGTCATTGTATTGTTTTTTTTCTTGAGTTTTGAAAGAGCCCCTGAAAAGCACAGACTGAATAAAAATGTGCCAAGTGCGCAGTAGCGGTGCTTCGAAGCCCTTGCGCAGGAGCAGGCCAAGAACCGGCAGGCACTCCAAAAGCTGATGCAACCCAACACATTTCCAGCTTTGCCCCTGCCACCTTGTCGCACATGCGCTCATGAAAATGGCCTCCTCAGATGATCCGGAGGCTTTCCTGGAGCTCTTCGGGCATGCAGCAGCTATGTGGAGATGGCTGGAGAAGGAATGGGCTCTGCGACTCATCCCATTGCTATCGGGGGAAGCCCAGCTGGCCAGCAGCTGCTGCCATGGATGCAGATGGAGGCATGCCTTCAACCAAGTGAGAATAATTGATGGTCAGCAAATTCAACCTAATGTTGCGCTATCCCACCTGTATTTTTCAATTATTAAGGATAGGTTATATTGAGTGACGCAGGACACTCATAGACATAGAGAACTTCTGTTCCATGTGGCTCATTATAAACTTATGGCAGGGCAGTTGGGCAGGATAAAACACAAAACCGTTTAATGGCTCATTTCTATTGGCCAGGCATTCACAGCAATGTTCACAGGAGGTGTGTGGCATGTCGTGAATGTCAGCTGGTGAATCTGCTGACCACCCTAAAAGCGCCATTGCGCCCATTACCCTTAATTGAGGTCCCCTTCAACAGAATTGGCATGGACCTCATCAGGCCATTAGAAAGGTGCATGAAAGGATGTCGCTTTGTGTTACACAAGGTGATATCCGGGATTTTGCACCGGGAGATAAAGTAAATGTTTTACTCATGTGGAGCTCTAAATTACTCATAAAGCGGCAAGGACCATTTGAGGTCACACGGCGAGTCAGAGAAGTTGACTATGAGGTCAGGCAAATGGATAGAGACAATGCACTTCAAATATACCACCTGTCTCCTGAAACCGGGGTTCCTGTGGCTGTGGCGAAGGTGCTTTCCGAGAGGGAGTATCCGAGCCAGAGGTAAGTCTAAAAATTGTGACCCAATTCACCCTGGTCCCCTGTGGAGACACCTCTCACTGTCACAGGTTGCTAGATTACAAGAGGAATTTTCCAATGTGTTTTTTCCTCTAGATGATCTTTGACCTCAAAGAGCACCACATTGAGATTCTTCCAGGTGTGGTTGTACACAGTTGCCCATACCAGTTACCTGTACAAAGTTCAGGATGAATTCGTATAGTTTCATAAAATTACACCACTGGAGTCACATGGATTACGTTTCCGATGTCTTTATGAACTTTTTGGTGTTTGAAATTTTGGTTACTGGACTGTAAATGGAGGGACAGAAATCTCCCAAGTTTCATTAAAAATATCTTCATTTGTGTTCTGCAGATGAATGAAAGTCTTATAGGTTTGTAACGACATGAGGATGAGTAATTGATGACAGCATTTTCATTGCAAACACACACACACACAGACACACCGAGTGTGAACTTGAACTTGATGGAGCGAAATCTGCGATTTTTATGTCGTTTCCTGACGTTGTGTTTATTGAGTTTTGAAAGTGTGCTGAAAAGCGTGCACTGAATAAACACAAGCCCGGGGCTCATTTAAAATTCTGCCTGTTTCCTGAGTCTACCTCCATGCCCTCTCACACTGGGGTTCAACAGTGTGTTTGTGCTCCACTGTATTGGATACTAGGCTGGTTTAAAATCTCCGCAACACTACAGGTAACTGTCTCCAAGGCAGACATGGAGGAACATTAAAATCTTCCTAAATGACAGATAGAGAGGAAGAGACTTTTTGTCATGTTCCTCTTATTTCTTTTGGGTCACTCATAACAAACATATACGATTTGTGTCCCAAGAAATGGTGTTGATGTTTAACATTCATTTACAAATGTACACATGCCAAATGCTTTTCTCTTACCCATTTATACCACTACAAAATAAAAATATGTAGCTACACAATGCTAATCACATTGTGATTGAAAAAAACACACATTCACAAAGCTCATTCCGCTACAACAGAATCTAATCAGAAAGCCACAGACACTGTCTCACACTCATTAACACATTAATCCAATCACACACACACACTTCCACTGCTTTCCCTCGATGTGTGAATGAGAGTGGACACCACACAGGTTCATGTATGTAAACACAGAGATGGGTCTCTCTGAGGTAATGAGTTTACACAGCTTATTTAGCCTGTTTGCATTGATCCAAAGACAAATCACTTTGCTGCTGCTCTCACATCAACCCTCTGTGTCATTAATCATATCAATAATTAGTGGAATAACAGCACCATTAGCATATGCCATCTCCAACATACCCCTCACTATACAGGGTGAACCCAAATCAGCCCAAACACTCTCCTGTGTACTCTCTATACACTCACTCTTTCCACCTCATTTTACATAAACTTTAACCATCCAATATTTAACAATCAGCTTTTTCATATATCTTCACATGGTTTGACATACAGCGGGGGAAATAAGTATTGAATGCGTCAACATTTTTTCAGTAAATATATTCCCAATGAGGCTATTGACATAAATTTTCACCAGACTTTGGTATTAACTCAAGATATCCACACATATAAAGAAATCCAAACATTAAATTCTAAAATGTGTAATAAACAGGAATGACACACAAAAAAAGTATTGAACATGCTAAGCGAAATTATTTAATACTTAGTGGAGAAGCATTTGTTTGTAATGACCTCTTCAAGACGCTTCCTGTATGAAGAAATTAATGGGCTGCAGCATTCAGGTGTGATTTTGGCCCATTCTTCTAAACATATTGTCTTTAAATCTTGTTCAATTCGATTCGAGTCAGGTGATTGACTGGGCCATTCTAACAGCTTGATTTTTTTTCTCTGAAACCAATTGAGAGTTTCCTTTGCTGTATGTTGTGGATCGTTGTCCTGCTGGAAGGTCCACCCACGTCTCATCTTCATCATCCTGGTGGATGGCAGCAGATTCTTCTCAAGAATCTCCCAGTAAAGGGCTCCATTCATTGTTCCTTCAATTATATGAAGTCTGCCAGTACCGTGTGATGAAAAACAGCCCCACACCATGATGCTTCACCTCCACACTTCACTGTTGGTGTAGTGTTTTTAGGATGATGTGCAGTGCCATTTCTTCTCCAAACATGGTGTGTAGTATGACAGCCAAAAAGTTCAATTCTGCTCTCGTCTGACCAGACTACACTCTCCCAGTATTTCATAGGCTTGTCCAAATGAGTTGTAGCAAACTTTAAAAGAGTTTCGACATGCCTTTTCTTTAGTAATGGAGTCTTGCAGGTGAGCGTGAGCAGTGGAGTGCATTGTCTATTGTTTTCTCTGTGACGATGGTACCTGCTGCCTCCAAGTGTTTCTGGAGCTCTTTCTGAGTGGTCCTTGGGCTACTCTTCTGACTATTCTTCTGAGTCCCTGGTCAGAAACCTTGTGAGGAGCTCCTGTGCATGGCCGGTTGATGATGGAGTGATGTTGCTTCCACTTGCAGATTATGGCCGCAATGATGCTTACTGGAGGATTCAGAAGTTTTGAAATACGTCTATATCAGATTCCATCAATATGTTTCGCAACAATAAGGTTGTGAAGGTCTTGGGAGAGCGCTTTGCTTTTACCCATCATGAGATGTTTCTTGTGTGACACCTTGGTAACAAAAAGCCTTTTTATAGACCATCAATTTACTAACCCAGCTGATATTAATTTGCACAGATAGGAGGTATAATTACTTTCTAACTACTTACGGATTTCAGCTGGTTCCTTGCCTTACCTTGCCTTGGAGAACTGCTTTTTCTTAGCGTATTCAATACTTTTTTCCTGTGTCATTCCACTTTATTACACATTGTTGTGTATTCTTTATATTTCCGGATTTATTGAGTTAATACTGATGTTTGGTGAAAATTTCATGTGAATAACCTCATTGGAAATATATTTACTGAAAAAAATGTTGACGCGTTCAATACTTATTTCCCCCACTGTATGTATAGGGCCTAAAATGATGTTGCATGATGGACAGTTATGGCAATCTAATATAAAAATTAAACATACGCATTTCTTGTAACATGCATTTCTCCCTGATCCTTATTTTATACAATCCAGAACATCAGTTCACTCTCAGGAACTAATGTGTTGACTTTCTATTGAATATGTTGAAGTCTCTTAATCAATAAATCACTTCACGAATATTTGGAATATATGATTATCAGAATTACATAGCTGTGGTATTTATGCCTTACGCAAATAGAACAATTTGACTGTTTAATTCTTTGTACCATGTACCAGTGTTTTGTATAGTGCATAAAATGCCACGATTAGAGACATTCTGAATTTTTAGAGAGTGCAAATTATTTATTTTTTTTGCAATTCTGAGTTTTTTAAGATTCAGAGTTTTGAGAAATTCCAAAACACTGTTAGTTTTTAAATACCAGCATATATGTAAACTCCGGTTCACAGCACTATTGCTTTTAATCTTTTATTATTATTTATTATTTATTTATTGTTTTAATAAATCAACTTGATTAAATAATTAACAATTAAATAACTGACACTAAATCTACTTGACTTTGTGTACTACTAAATGTACCACTGTGTATTCAGAGGTCAGACCGCACTGGGGAATTCGATCCAGCTATGAGTCAGGCAAATCAAGTAAATAAGGCATACTGAGACTCTTGACAGCACTGCCTGGCTGCATAAAGGATGATTTCTCTAACGTTTTTAACCTTCCAACACCGGCTGAATTGTGAAATAGACCCAATCTTGATTTAATGGTAAAAGTAATTAATTTTATAATTATTATTATTTGTATTGTATTGTATTATATTATATTATATTAGGGCTGCAACTAACGATTATTTTCATAATCGATTAGTTGGCTGATTTATTTATTTGTTTGTTTGTTTGTTTGTTTGTTTTGGGTTAATCGATTAATCAGATGAGAGGGAAAACTTTCAGTAACAGTTTTTTGTTTATTTCAAATAATATCCACAAACTGAGTGTTACAAATATAAACTTCAGACTAAAACTTTTCACAACTCTTTGTCCAATTATGTAAGACTGAAAAGAACTCAATACACACAGACACACACCAGAATATATTTTATTTATTTAGGACTGCAGTTTAAATCCATGTTTTTTTTGCATCCATAAAAAGTAATGCATAAATACTTATATATAATATAAGCTTATATATATATATATATATATATATATATATATATATATATATATATATATATATATATATATATATAATGTCATAGCGTTTTACTTTTGTTCATAGTGTTTTAATTTGAAATTACAGATCTTACTTGCTCTCCCAGTGCGAGTGAGGAACAACGCAGCCTCATTACTAACAGATCACTTCCATTATAATAAACAACAGAAGTTACACTGCATGCACGCAAATACACCATATAATCACAATAAACTTAAATTAAAATAAACCTCGTAAGCAACTTGCACCAGTTTCCCCAAGCCCTTGCACACAGTGGAGCATTTTGGATACAAACATAAATTTGTGTTCATGCAACACTGTCGTGCTTCAGTGCTACACAAACTCTGCTTTATACAGTTTGATCTTCTTCAGGGTGTTTAATATAACATGCGCCCCTGCCTTAAAGGAGGTTGTACACTTTCTTCCTCATGTTGGGAATGAAAGGTAACGTTGACATAAACAGTAAACTGAAGAAAGTCATTGTCGGTGACTCTTGGTTTCTGCTAAAGTTGTGTGTATGACGTCATGCTCCACTGACTAGGAAGAGGCTTATACTTCTGGTTAGTAAAAAAAACTAACATGTTCCATTTGAGACAATATTACCTTTCTAAAATTCATACACTAGACCAGTGGTTCTCAACCTTTTGTGAGCTCTGGACCCCTAGCATATTTCGAACAATCCACAAGGACTGTCCTCACTCCACAACAATTATAGACTATATAATTAACAGTCATTTCTATATATGTTGCTTTATTTTATTGATATTTAACATTAATAATATTAACATTGGACATTCCAAATTTAATCAAAACATTTCAAGATTTTATTTTTTACATTTTATTGTTGGTGCAACATTTAATTTGTCTCCCTGAATTATCTTTTGTTTATTTTATCCATCAGTGCAACACTTCTCTACCATGCAAATTATCATTTCATTTGTAAATTTCACTCCCCCACCCCCACAACGTGGAATACATACTGCATAGTGTAAGTGTATATGGGACACAAGTTTAGTATTTACTCTCCGATGTGTGTTTTCGGAAGAGAAGTAAAGTAATGAGTAATCGTTTTTCAAAGATTTTCATAATCAATTATTATCGATTTCATTGATTAGTTGTTGCAGCTCTATATTATATGATTATATAGTAATAACAACAACAACAATAATAAATATAGCTGCAAGCAGCAATTATTGGGGTTCAAGCTGTTTAGGGCCCTTAAAGACATTAAAAGATATTACTTAATATCGTGCAATCCTATAAGCACCTAACTCAAAGAAAAACCAAGATAATTTTAAGAAATATCGGCTTTCATTAAGCTTGTTTAATAGCTGCTTAACACTGCTTGACCAAGGGCGGCCATGTTTTTCAAGATTCACAATTGTCCTTGTATATGCTGATTGGAACTTGCACAACGACAATTCTTGCAAAATTTCAAGTATATTGAACGAATGGTTCCACATTTACTCCCAATTTCATATTTTGTTCTGTTATAGCGCCACCAACTGGTCACAATCAGTGTTTTTCTAGAATTGTCCTCAGATTGAACCCATACATAAGTATCCCATGTTTGGTGAAAATGTCTCATTCTGTTCAAGAGTTATAGGCATTTAAGTGGAAGTGGCCATGCCCACTTCAAACTTTTTGATGTGCCCTTACGATGGTAAATCAAATCTTCAACTTTTTTTGATATTTTTTTGATAATCAAACTAGTCCAAAGAATGATCCTGCTATAGGATTATTACAGTTGAGCAAAAAACCTAGGACTACTTCAAAAAACTATGTTTCTGAAATAATCTAAAATATTTAACGCACAATTTGATTGACAGCAGTGGTCCTAGAGGCAAAGTTGTTCAGAGTAAGAAGATCTAATGCATGATACAAACAATATGTGTATATCTGAAACACTGAAAGATATTCAATCATTTGCACACCATTTATACAGCCATTTTCAAGTTTATACTATTATAGCGCCTGCAAGTGGCCAAACTCCATTTTGACAAGTACCCTCAGACTGAGACCCTACATAACTTTACCAAAATGTTGGTGAAAATTTGTCATGCCATTCAAGAGTTATAGCCATTTAAATAAAAGTGGCCATGATGACTTCAAACCTTCTGATGTGCCCTTGCGAAGGGTAAATTAAATGTTCAACTTTTTTTGATAAATATTGATCTCCCACGTCCAAAGTATTGTCCTGCAATAGTTTTATTTCACTTG
Source organism: Ictalurus punctatus (assembly GCF_001660625.3). NCBI lineage: Eukaryota > Metazoa > Chordata > Actinopteri > Siluriformes > Ictaluridae > Ictalurus > Ictalurus punctatus. The sequence goes on along the minus strand of NC_030438.2, from coordinate 269,939 downwards.
AGCAAAAAACCTATGACTAGTATGCGAAAGCAGATTTTTAACATTATCTGAAATATTTACCGAATGGTTTGACAAACACCAATGGTTCTTGAGGCAAATATGTTTACAATGAGAAGGCCTATCATGAGATATATATTAGTTATGTTTGTTCAAAACACTGCATTATATCTACTGTTAACACCGACAAAAATCGTAATAGTGCCAACTAGTTGCCAATTTCTTTAAAACTTTGCACAAACCTCTTAGACCAAGAGTCAAAATGGCCGACGCTCAAAATGTACTGTACTGAATCTAAATAGACCAGTTTTGAGATTTTTGGCCAAACTGTTCAGAAGTTATAAGCAAAAATGTCGATTTTTCACATCTCCTGACCACTATGTGGCACTGTGAAAAAAATCTGCATGTAGCCTTAGGTCAAGTTTGTGATGTCATGTACCAAGTTTTCTCTCAATATGCTGTAGCATTGCGGAGATATGGCCTCGTGCCCAATTTGGCATGCTCTTCATCGAATTCATGGGCACGTTTTTCAAGAACGGTTTTCCCAAAACTTTGTGCGTCCCATCAAAGCATGGTGACCAAGACACTTACCGAGTTTCATAAGTCGTTTGTAAAATACAGCATTTTATGACTAAATTCAAAATGGCCGACATCCAAAATGGCCGACATAGGACATTTTCATACCGTTGGACTCAGAATACCCCACTGGATCTACTGACACCAATTTGATAATTTTATGACAAACTGCTCAGAACTTTTAAGCAAAAATGTGCTTTTTGTTCTATGTGCTGCAATAGACTTCCAGAGCAGACGAAGAAGAAGAAGAAGAAGAAGAGGAAGAAAAAGAAAAAGAAGAAAACTAACAAAAACAATAGGGGTATTCCCCCCTTCAGGGTTTGACCCCTGCTAATAAAACTAACGAAAACAGTAAGGGTCTTCGCCCCTTCTGGGCTTGACCACAATAATAATAATAATAATAATAATAATAATAACAACAACAATAATAATAATAATAATTGATTATATATTTTTATTCTTATTAATCTTAATTAATATATGAAATCCTTAATACTGACTTAAAGACAACTTAAAACTGCCCTAATGTTTTAACCCCAGCCTGAAAGTCTGGGGCATTTAGGGATCAATAGCATGGTCATTGATACATGTTGAGGTATGACAAATACAGAACAATGGGTGAGGCGGTATGAGGAGTGTGTAACAAATACTAAATATATTTTTAATGATTTTACTGTTGTAAGCCACAAAACCAAGGAAATCCCTCAATTTATATTGATATAGTCAGATTTTCAAATTATGTAACCTACGTAGGTTGTCTTTTTGTACTTGCTTTTAATACCTGAACTAACCTTTAAAGATTTAGACCCAAATGAGAAATCATACTATACTTATTTCCTTAGTCCCAGTCTATTATAATTCAGTAAATAGCAAATAGTATAAATTCATCAGTAACTGCAGTAAAACAGAAGGAATGTAACTCTGGCCTTGCCAATGAGTCTCCAAAAATTCAAGCCAGCTAGCAATCTCTTCATAACACGCTAATTTTCAAGGAAGCCAGTCATGTGGTGTGGAGGGATTTGGAAGGATGAAGTGTGAAAGCCTAGGCTGCGTTCTTCCATCTAATAGAAGGAGACAAGTGCTTAGAGTGCTCCACAAAAGCCAAACATTATAAATAATTCTAAAAGCTAAGGAGGCTTCTTTATATCAGAGTCTACCTCCCTTTCTTGACATCTGAGGATCTGTGCATGCCACCAACAAGAATGTCTTTTCAGCTATCACTTCCAATGAACTCTGTAGACCCACATGCAGACTTTGTAAGTTTATTTCCCTTGAACTCTTTTCTTTCTAAAACAGTTCATAATTTAAAATGGTAGAGAGCATACAAACTCAGTTTGGTGTTCTTAACATACACGTCACACATGCATACACTTAATCATGCATACAATGCACACACACACACATAACCAATTTACTCTAATAAATGTAACTCAGTCACCGTTACACTGCAACAAACAGGACACAACACACAGACATACACGCACACTCAAGACACAGTGAGGTGGAGTGTGCTCAGAGACATGTCTTGTAAATCTCTTTCTGAAAGAAGCTTTGGGATATAGACAGAAATTTACACACTGGGCTTCACTCCACTCATCTTTCTCTCTCCCCCTCAGCTCTTGGCCTTTTTTCCTCTACGTTCCAGTCTCTCTTGACATTTTTCCTTTCCTCTCTTCTCACCATATCACCTTATTTTTTCTCCCTGTTTCATTCTCCATTACTGTCTTCAACACTACCCTATGTTTTTGAAACTGATCCTTAAGTAACTCATGCTAACCTCTTTGCCCATTCTCTGTCTTTCCTTAAAAATAATCCTGAAGAATCAAGGTGTGGTTCAAGCCTATATCTATTATACCCAGTAACTTAGCCACACCACATAAAACTCATTGAGAAGCTCTCTTTCTCAGTGTACCCTACTCTCCAGATCCCCTGGCTGCAGTGACTAATGTCCTGCCTCTTCACAGACAAAGAAAATGTAGACAAACTACTGGATGATGTGGGAAAGCGTTCCATCTTTTAGGATAAATGGAGCCTTCATGTTTTGCCATGGCTGCTGTGGGACCCTTTCAAACTCCACATTGTGCACTTTGACCTAAAGAGTCTTCAGTTGTGCACATCTGTGTGAACAATTAATTATTCTGTAATCACTAACCTTTTCTTCATTCATGAAGACCTATGTACTGAATGCAATAAGGTCTCTTAACAAACCAAGGAAAATAATGAACTCTTCTAATGCACATTCATTGCCCCCTGTACTCTATAAGTGTATAACTTATTATTTTCCTCTCTCACCTCCTGCATCTCTCTCTCTTGCTCTCTCTCTCGCTCGCTCTCTCTCTCTCTCTCTCTCTCTCTCTCTCTCCTTCGAAAAATGAACCACTCCTATTCCGCTCCAACCTCTCTCCACCTCTCTAAGAAACTGGGCATTGTAAAGGAGTAGGGAGTCTGCCATTAGCTCCATTATTCCTTCAATGTTCCCTGTGGAGTATTGTTAAAATACAGCACCTCTCCTCTCCCCACATTTTCCCTCCTCCCTCTCTCACCCCCTCTCCACCCCCCATCCATGGGGAGGCTCTTAAAACACTTTGCATGAGAAAAAGTGATTTCTCTTCAGATGCTCTGCTGACAAAAGAGGAGTCTTTGGGTTCATCTGAAAATTTGCTCACAGAGTTAACACCCTGCCCTCCCCACTCTCATCCTCTTGTTTTGTTTTTATAAAGAGGGCTGATATTTGTCTTACAGAGGGGGTGAATAAAGACTTTGACATTTTCTTGTGAAGTGGTTTGGGGCAGAATCAGTAGGAAATCACTTAGTGGCTAAACACATGCAAGAGCAGGAAAGAGAAGCAGAGAAAAGAATTTGGGATCTGTAACAAAATGTGTTCCTGACTCCTGTTGTTTTGATGGGGCGTTGACCTTTGAACATATAGAATCAATATTCCCTTAATATTCCCTCATTCCCTGGGTCTGTGGTCAAAGGTTAAGCTAATCGAATGTAACTTAGGCCCCATTCACACCTGGCATTAACATGCGTCCTGGGTGACTGGATCACAAGTGAACAGCCAAGACACATAGCCATACACAACTGGCATTATGAATCCAGGTGACTCCAGTGACCACTTGTGCTGGGGTTTCCTACATTTTCATACAGTTTCTACTAGAGAAGGGCTGTCATACACATTTATTACGCCAGTCTTATGCTGTATTTATTTTTAAATCACACCTCATGTACCTGTACAGACTGTTTCAAATGTAAATGAGAGATGACAAATGAAACTATGAAAAGCAGCTGCTTTCATCTCTGCTGTTATAACATCATCTTTATCCATTAGCCTAGCGGCAGAGAGCTCTACCGTTCAAAGCGATTTCCAAAGTCTTCCCTCCATCCAAACTAGGTTTTTTAATTAGTTTACTGTCTTAATTGTCTTTAATGGTCTTTCCACACCTGGCTCTAACTCTGGAAAACATCTGTATGATACAAACACTGATCAAGATGTAGAAGATAACACTGATTTAAAACCTCTACAGTAACACATCCATGCCACACACACATACTGCTCTGTCACACCAAATGAGGTAGCACACTCTCTGCTATGCTTCACACTAGGACTTAAAATGTTTTATAGCCTGTCAGGACTCTCAGCGACATGCCAGCTGATCTGCTGGTGGTCACCTGCTTGGGAAATGCAAACATGTGCATTAACCGTAATTCTCTCAGTCTCTCTCACATAGCCTTTTTTTTTTTTTTTTTTAAATAATTTGCCTGGGACCCCTGAAACAGAGAAATTCGTTTTATCAAACACATTTTTCCTCTCTTTCTCACTCTCTGCCTTGATGAAGGAGGAAATGGCTAGCCTATTTGGGAGGTCAACTTAGAAGTTCCTCCAGCCAATGCTAATACTTTGAAAGTTTGGAACAGATTTTCATATTTGCCAGTACAAATAGTAGCACAGAAGCACAGACAAATACCTTTAAACTCTAAATTCATTCAAACTATTTTGACACAAATCTACATTAAATATGCTCAATCCAAAGTACACAGACTGCACCATTGGAAAGAGTTTTCTGATTCTCACACCACCCATGTCCTATTAGAACCAGCATGGTTCACACCACTCATGTCCCCTTAGAACCAGATGCAATTTATAGACATCTTTGCACCCAATCATCTCGGTTCCTTAAATCTGGAACTGTTTATCTCTCAAAATAATATGCACATCAGTAGAAACAGAAGGACTCACCCCTTCCCAAATCATGACTTTTTTTGTGCATCAGCAAATAATCCAGTTTTAAACATACACAAACGTTCACCTCACTTCTTACTCACTCATTATAATGAATAAACTCACCCATTTATTCATAATAGTTTTTGCATTTCCTAGCATCAGTGGCTTTTAGCAAGTGTATGCTGTAGTTATTGCAATGATTGCAATGATAGGAGCCTTGTAAAAAAGGAAGAGGAAAAAACGGTCAAAAATAGGTAAGGATTCTTAGGGTTAACAGACCACAACAGGTGAACAAACACTTACTGTGGAAGGGAGAGCGAATCAGAGAGAAACAACACATGAATGAGAATAAAGACGCAAAGAGAAAAGGGAAAGAGCGAAGAGATAAAGAAGAGAGAAAGGGAAATGGAGAGAGAGAGAGAGGGAGAGAAAAGGGGGTTGTCCTGATGGAGAGGCAGATCAGAAGCATGCCCTGAAGGGCTGACTCAGCCTGGGGATTAGTCAGAGAGAGAGGGGGAGACAGTGAGACAGAGAGAGAGAGTGAGAAAGAGACCCTTCCTGCATGGAGACACACCCCTTTGTTACCTCCACTGAGACACAAATACAGACAGACACTTTTGACATGTCTCTACTTCAACGCAAAAGCCCAACTTTGTGTCAACACAATACGTACCCAAATACATAGGAAAAACTGACAACCTCCTTTCCTCTCTTTTTTCAGAGCCTTAAATCACTTTTTCATAACTCCTGCTTCTCACCATTTTTCTTACATACTTTATGTCCTTTTCATTTGACATTAAAAATATAAATGCTGAAACTCTGTAAATTTTGATATTTCAGTCAAATTCAACAGCAGTTCAGTATTACAATATTCAAGGCTTTCGGACATTTCAATGAATTGCTATTTATCAAAGTCAATATTTTAAGGGAAAAGGATATTTAAATTTTCATTTTTCTTCTTATTCTGGGGTGACGAATGAAAAAACAGAAAACACAACATAATATGAAGAGACCCTGCGCTTCTGGTGCAATGCCTCATTCACAAATGTGCAGTGTTCACTTTGTGTCCCTGCTTCAGATCCATCATAACAAATAATTCCCACATGCTTTAGCACAAAAATTAATTAACAATGCCTAGACGTCAAACATCAAACTAAAAAAAAGAAAGATAGTCCCCAAACATTCCCCAGAGCACTTCTGTAATCTCCAACTAGGATCAATCCCAGAGATACTGGGGGGAAAAGAAAAACTTTCATCCTGCTTAATGTCATATCGGTTTGGGCAGGCTAAGGGGGCTATTTAAACATGTTTTAGCATGACAATGGCCTGCTATTAACCACCTCATCCTCACGGAGGCATGCACACACACACACACACACCTTATAATTGCAGGTAGTGCTCTGCATGATGCTTTAGGGATGAGGGCAAGGTTATCTTTCTGAAACACTGGACTTGACATATGTGGTTTTAGGTTTAGTGAACAAGAGATGGAAAAAAGAAAAGACAGACAATATTGGAGGCAATCATGTGTCATCTTGGTCATTCGTGCTAGTTGGTGATAGACAATGTTTTGTCTGTAGAAACTGGAGGCAGTGAGAGAAAACCTGATCTGAGCAGATTTCAAACACATAGTAATAAAACAGTAATTACTAAATCCTAGAAGATTAGAGGAAGAAAATGTCTGTGTATATTAAGATCTGTGATTTTTATTACATTGCAGGAGCAAAGCTGGACTTTTGCGCATCTTCAAAAAAATTAGACTTGTTTCAGATATTATTTAGGATGACACAAATACCAATATGAGAAACAGTTTACATTGGCAGTAGAGAGAATATACAGTGGGGTCCAAAAGTCTAAGAAAAAAAATTCCACACTTTTTTCAATTAAATTGGAAATAAACAAAGAATAACATTGGAAATAAACAGATTTTTATATAAAGCAAAGAAAATATGTTCAATATCTTGAAAAAGATTTGTACTATTTCTAGGTCCTATTTAAATGTAATCAAAGTTTGTTATATTGACTATGTTAACTGCTTTGTGCACAATGTCAGATTTGCCTATTCTATTAAAGCATTTGTTTAAATGACACACTGATGGATTTGATGTAAAATGGATCATATGGTTTTACACAAACTTGTGAAGTACTTGCCAGCTTGAGTGAAGACTGTTATTAAAGCAAAGGGGGGATATACCAAATACTAGGAAACTCTGAAATTCATGCAAATATTTAAAAGATTCTACTTTTCACTCAAGCTAGTGTCAATAATACAATTTGTAAATATATGGTGAAACCTGGTACTAGAACCTGGTACTAAAAATGTAAATTCTCAGAATCACTTATATTTTAGATGTATAATTTGTTCTAATTAATTTTACATTACTGTCAATTTACATTTTTTTCATATTATTCATATATCAATTTTTGTAAAAAAAAAAAAAAATATATATATATATATATATATATATATATATATATATATATATATATATATATATATATATATATATAATATAAACTTTTGTCAATTAATGTGGCCTACCTAAAATTCCATTGTCTTAAAAAAATAATATACATACTAAAAGGCTCTAAATTGCAGCAAATGAAGAAAGGGTATTTTTCCAAATCATAATGTAATTAAGTATTTAATCAGCAGAGGATTAAGTCCAAGGTAAAAGAGCAGGTGAAATAAGGCCTAGATTTAAATGTATATTTCTAATATATGTAATAAAATATTTCCTCCTTAAATTGTTATAAATAAAGTCTATATATAAATAAAGTCTAAACCGAAAAAGACCCTAAATGTGAGGTATACGGCTTTTTCCGTTTGTTTAGAATAGCAGCACTGAACTATATAATTTCTTCAAAACAAATTCCATACTTTGAAAAAGTGTCCTACTGGGAATTATTTCAATTATTATAAATACTTACATATTCAAAGAAAATTTCCACTCTGACAAACAGCTTAAAAATGAGCACATCGCCAGCGGTTAATGAAAGAAAAAGAGGGGAGAAATCAAACAAACCATCACTGTTCTCCCCGGCAAGTTTTCCGTGGTATTTACAGTGGTCAACTAAAAAAAATACATTAATTTACGTTCCTTTTGATGTTTTGTGTTTATAGAATGTATCGAATAAATCACTTTTATTTATTTCTCTGAGGTGTTGCGTGGCCTTTGCCGTTTAAACCTGAGAAGCGAGCAGAGCGGCGCGCGCTCACAGCTGTGTGGAACAGGACCGAAAACTCCCAAACCACTCTCTACTGGACACACAGTGCACCCCGGAGTGTGCACATCACTACAGTACACTTTGATCTAGTGGGCATATCGAGATTTGTTATTTGGGATTCAAGTTTTCAAATAGGCCTAGGTATTCTAACCAAACAGTGCAATTAATTACATTAGAAAGAAAAAAAATGCGAAAAACGAATGTAGGTTATGTATTTTATATATAACAGATATATGCAAGGCCATCAATCTAAATATTTAATCTTGAATTTCTCTTGTAAATTTAGCCACTCATTTTACATGATACAAGTCAAACTTGCAAACAGTTAAACATTTTTCTTGTTTATTTTTATAACCAGTTCCAGATTTTAGAACAATTATAAGTGTAACTTAATGTGTGTGTGTGTGTGTGTGTGTGTGTGTGTATATATATATATATATAATCTCGTTTAAATTAGATTCGGATTTGTTCGCGGTGTGTGTGTGTGTGTGTGTGTGTGTTTAGGCCCCGGTCAAGTACTGAACGTAGAGGGGCACGTGAAGATCGTTCTGTAATCTGATGCCGTTGAAAATGTGCTCAGCCCCCCAAAATCTGTCCGGGGAAAAAACCAGCAGCATCTCTAATGACTGCACCAGTACAGGCCAAAGAGAGACCCGTCCCTTAACACTGGCTTTCAGTTTACTTTCACACTAAATAAAGTAGTTTAATTTTTTTTTAAAAAGAAAAGAAAAGAAAAGAAAAGAAAAAAAAGCATGTATTCTGCGGGCGGGTTTATAAAGAAACAGAGAATAGATGTGACCTAAATTCATTCACTTTGAGAATTGAAAGGACGAAGTTTTCACATTGAGCGTAACGTCACGGAACTCAACCTCAGAAGCACAAAATTAAATACAAACACACAGTGACAACAGCGGTTCTTTCGGTATTGTACTTAGTCTTTGCTCGTTACTTTACGCTAATTGGCGTTTTGCGTGTGTGACATTTTCTCCAACGCTGTTCATTTTTCCAAAAATTTTGTTTCACAACACACACACACACACACACACACACACTCACACACACACACACACACACACGAAGCAATCCAGCAGACAAAGCCACATTTTCTCAAACTTACGGTTCCGAATGCGGTTTTTCCCCTGTCGAAAATGTTTTAACTTTTCCGAACTTTCCGCTTCACTTTTTTCTTGCTTGTCGGAAATTTGCTGCTCTCGAAGCTTTCCGCCTGAACTGGACAGGAGTTAACCGACTTTTCTTGTCTTGGTCCTCTCCCCCTTTTCTTCTCCGGGACGCACTAACGTTTGCAACTTTCTCTACATGCCTGCCAGAACATTAAAAACCAAAGCAAGCGCGCGCACGCACACAGTGAGAGAGAGAGAGAGAGAGAGAGAGAGAGAGAGAGATTCCTAAAGCTTTATGCCAACAAAGAGTGTGGTTTCGAGCGTTGTGGCTACTTTATGTGGAGTGTGCAACTCCAGCTGCCCTTTCCTTCGTCTGACTCCTCCCTCGGCGCGTACACACACACGCGCACACTAGCTCCCTTTCTACCCCGCTCTTTTCTCCCCTTTTCCTCTCTCCCTCCTACACTTATCCCAGTTCAACCCTTGCTCCTGCCATTGAATCCGGTCGTTTATGCACACCGTATATGAAAAATTGTGTTTACGCTTCCCTAAAACTTCTAGACGCACATCCACAGAAAGATGCATTCTTTTATAAACCAGAATGGGTTGATGGTGCATGGAAAATGCAATAAAATCATGACTTGTGCACGACAGTGGAATGCTGCTCAATATTATAATGTTGTGACTATATATACTCCTCTTTTTTTTTTTTGTAACTCGGTGGAGCCTGAACAGATTTGATTTCAGTGCACATTCTGATAATGGAATGGTGAATCTCATGTTCATTCTCACAAGGCTGATTATATCAAGCAGGTATCCAAATATTGTATATTTGGATAATTAAAAACAAAATAACAAAATTAAATGTTACAGAAAAATGCTTGTATGTCAGTAAAGAAAGCAGCATATTATGTAAGAGACAACTTTTCGGGGGGAAAAACCATGGTGAATGTTGCTGGGTTTTGCTGCAAAAATAAGAAACAAGTCAAAGTCTCCAGAAGAACAGTGTCCGGTTCTGCAAGATGGTCAGTAAAACCTACAGCTAATTTCCTTATAAAACTGCACACATTGTCCCTGAGGCTACTATTTTTTTAAGTAAAGGGTCATCACACCAAATATTTACTTTGTTTCATTTATTACTGTTTTCTGCTTTTTGTAGTATTTTTGTAAATATAGAAAAAAAAAATATTTCATTTGCATGTGCCTAAGAATTTTGCACAGTACTGTATGTATATATGTACATATAAATATGTTTCTCAAGGTTTAAATTGTTATACATAGGACAGTTGACATATTTTCTCCAGTGCCATTAAATGTGACAAAATAATATAAAAAAAGGAAAGAATTTCAGTTTTATTTCTGCTGTTATCACATTTATAAGTATTATAAATAGTTTATACATTATCCAGCAGTATCAACAATAATTTTTTTATATGTTAAAATAATGTGTGCAGTTGTCAGAATCAGGAAATCCACCTAACATTATTATAATGTAAAGAAAGAAAGAAAGCATGTAACTTATAGTGTGACTGAGTGCATATGTGTTTTTAAAGGAAAAAACTGAATGAATGAGAATGAGAAATGACTCACATAACTAAAAACACATATGTTTAAAGACAATACAATATTATTATTAACTTGGTAATGTATATTCACATGTATTTGCTTGAACAGGCCTAGGACAAACTAAAAAATCCTTCAATATATAAACTGGGTCTCCAGTGGAGCTTGGAAATCAATATACATTATCAATACATTGAGAAATTAGGCCGATAAGACATACCTTCTGTGCCCACCATCAAACAAGATGATGTCAGATAAAGCATGAAATCACACTCTTATCCCATAAGTTGTATTTGACTGTCACTGAGAACAATTCAGTAAGACTTCAACTCATTTATCCACATAAAGGTGGCACTTGCATCTTAGTCAACATTGGAGGCACAAACAAAGGTATGATAATGATTGTATGCATCACATTCTTATGACTGACAAGACTCTTGTGTTTCCCCTTAAAGCTTTGTACACATTAGTTTGGCATAGAAACACAATAATAGCTGTGTCAAGAATATCAGTAAGGGAAGAAAGCAGTGCTGCTTTTTTTTGTGGTGGGCCCACATTTTTTTGGGGGGGGGGCACACATTTTTAATCTACACTGTAAAAAGAAATCCTGTTAAATTTATGGTTAATAAATAAATAAATAAATAAACTGGCCGCTGTAGTTGTCAGAAATCTACCATAAAAAATACAGCAGAAATGTATACTGGTTTACAATACTGGAAAGTTACTATAAAAATATGGAAGGGATGCTTCTTTTTAACAGTATAGTGTAATATTTCACAATTAAAGCCTGTTCTATTTACACGTAAATTTAATGGAAAATGCATTTCATATTGTATCATGTACAGAATTTCACTGTAGAGATGCTATACATCTGTGAATATCATTAAAAAAAAATCCTGTGCATTTTATCAGCTTAAATATGTTTGCTTAAATACATTTACTGTAAAAACTATGTGATTCTGTAATTTTAAGTACAGCATGCCTGTTTAATTAGAAATGACTCATCACCTAGGCTGTGGGGCCAATTGCACATTGCACCCTTATGCACACTATGGGCATACTGTGGGCACAGATCTCGACCCTTGGCCCTGTGGGTCCTTAACAAATAACAAAATTAGTTTGGTCCTATTTTGTACCTCCAGTATACCACAGCATTTCTAATAATGCATATGCAGAATAATCACACTTGTTGAAAGTAGCAGTAATAAAGTAAGACTAACTAAAACTATTTAGAATACTTACATATTTTCACAGCCAGGTTAAAAGAAAAAAATTAAGAAAATATAGAAATTTGAGTACAAAGTTGTGTATTTTGTTTAATTTGTGTAACAGATGTTTACTTTAACTTGTGCAACAATATCAAATTTGTGTCAGTGATGAATGAAAGCCTAAAACCAATCCTTACGAGTAATTGTCAGCCTTCTTGATGAGCTGAGTATAGAAGAGGCTGGTGGGGATGGTGGGACTGGTACGGAGCACTTCCGAGGTTTGATTGTCTTTGTTCCGAGGTTTGATGAGGTCTTTTTTCAGAACACTGTCATTCTGGGAAATATGTGAGTTTGGTCTAGTGTAAATAAAAATATATAAAATGTTACAAACAAAATTTCACTATAATGAAATATCTTTTTATACATATAATGTATGTTAGTGATTGTAAAAGAGTATGTAAGCACAATGTTAAAAGACTGTATTAATCTGTATTCAGTTAACCCGAAACATGGAACACTGCAGTCAGTCATACTATATAAAAAGGTGCAGGGCCCTGATGCAGATGTTATGACTGCCAGCTCTTCGGATCTGGCATAATAGAATAAGTGCTTCTGTGAATATGTGAGGGTGTAAACCAATGACATCTCACTCATGCTACTCAGACAATTACTTACAACTATCTCCACATTCACAATAGTACAACATTGATGCAATAGTAAAAACAATCCAATAATATAATATAATTTTGAATGCTGGACTTTCACTTGTTACTTGTTTTTTACAATGTTGCATAAACTTTTACTTAAGTAAATAATCTGAGTAATTCTTCCACCTATGTAAGTTAATAAATAATCAATGCAAAAACAAAGAAACTCACTGTCTTATTCAATTATGCATACATTTAGCCTCTTTCCTTTGCTGCTGGCTCTAGCGCTTTGACACAATATACCTTCTTAACTGTTACAAGCTGTTACAACTGTTACTTAACAAGCACTTTCTAGATTTGGGGTAAACTTTTACAATCACAACTTAAATATTTTCATAATTTATTTTTCCCATAAAGAATATACATACTGTATATACACAAAATAAAATATAATACAATATTTGAAGAAAAAAACCCCAAAGTCATACCATCAGGTTGTAGGGAGCAGAATAATTTGATGGTTGGGCAGAACCGTCTGCTTTGCACTGGGAAATGTCTGGAAATAATCAAATGAAAATAACACCAGGTAGAATAAATCTATACGTTCATAAACCCGCTGTCACAAAGACATGTAAACAGTAACTACCTAATGGCTGATCCAAAAGACTATGATTAGATTATATTCATTACAGTTGCAGTATTAAAACAGTAGCGTAACATCTGGTCCTACTGGGCCAGAAGAGCAGCTTGGTGACTCTGGTTCTGAAGATGGTGGATCATGATCCCCTTCACAAATAGTCTGGCTGTCTTCTTCGGAACCCACTCCATCCAATTTTTAAGCTGAAATACAAATAAATGTTACAAAAATCCATACATATTTTCGCACAAAATGTTTGACAACTATTCATGGGTGAATTTTTTTAAAGAAAAGCCTGAACACTTGAACCATATATTGAGAGCTCTGGTAGACATGAAAATGCAATGCACACCATAACAGAGCCATTAGACCTCATCACTATAGGGGACAAGAATTAATGACAAGAAATATTTTCTTTTCATATCTCACCCATCAGTGTTTTAAATTGTAAACCTGAGTGTCACATACAGGATATACAGTTATTTTCACCTATTGTCCTTATGTTGCTGTGCCTAAGTTTGCTAACCTGCTGAAAAGGGCTGGGAGCTTGACTCTCCCTCATTCTCTCCCTCATTCTCTCACTCCTTTCACACTGACTGCTCTCTGTCAGCAACAGGAAGCCTGGGCTTCTTTTTAGTCAGAAACCACAGAATGTCTTTCATCCTTTCTCTTCTTGTTTTCTACTGCTACCAAATATTGTACTTAACACAAAAATGCTAATTTAACACTTAGGTTCTCTGATTAATGTTATGCTGCGTTAAAGTCAGAACTCTGTGTCGAAGTCTCCATGCACTTCCCAACTGCCACTTATATGGGACACAGGATTAGTTTTATTTACAACAATTAATGACTGTGGCTGTGTGGTATGACCAAACATTATAGGTTTTATGTTTCAACCACTATATTTTTCTTCCCCAAACTGTGCAACTGTGAACTAATGTGTGAAACTTAACTAATTAGCCATCCAGCTAGCTATCATCCAACATTGCTTAGCCTAGGTAGCTAGCTAATAAACTAACTAGTGTTGTTGTAGCTAACTAGCTTCCTAAGGTTAGACAAAGAGAAGTTAAGTGACAGCAACAATAATGTTCTTTGAGACGTTAGTTAAAGAGTTGAATTCAGTTCTCAGCCAATGGAGTGCTCTGACATAGATCAATGATAAGTGACAGGACAGGGGCACTTCAGCGGCCAATCAGATTTCAGCTGGTGCCAGTGCCATTTTCAACTGCAACACATTTGTATCTCTCTTATCTCTTTTTATTATTTTTTTTATTATTTCTATTCATTCTAACCTTTCAATTTTTATTTAGTTTTTAATGCACAGTCTAAAGAGGATCAGGCCAGGTTTTCATTTCACTGCAAGTTATATACTGTATATAATTGTGTATGTGACAAATAAATATCTTGAATCTTGAAAATGGCACAAGGTTTGTTGCGATGCAGTCTATTTGTAATGAGACGACGTTTTTGAAGTAAACAAATCATTATTCATATTGATGAAAACTCTTCAACTTAAGTTATCTGTGAATCTTAACGAGACACTAAACAGTCATTGTAATCTAAATAATCATGTAATCTAATTAATGGGAGAGATCAGTCCTAAAATGGTTAATTCCCATAGAAGTACATTCATATTCTTGTTGACCATATAATTGTGATTTATTGTAAACAATACAAGAAAAAAAATCATATTTCTAACAGCATGCATCTATATAAAATACAGTTATTTACTGTTTAGTCTTTTTTTGTGTACTTTACCGTTGCTATAGGGTTCTCTGTTTTTTTTTTAAACTGTAAAATAATGCATTTTTTTTTATAAGATAATAATGCAAAATTTGTGCACTGTTCTTGTATTTACATTATCAGCATTTAACTATTAATTAAAGGGTAATTTCATGTTTTATAATTTACAGGGTTTTTTTTTTTACCTTCGCTATTTTACATTCTTTCACTGTTAAAACCACAGACATTTTTACAGTGTAGGTAAGTCTGGAAAATATCTGAATTAGCAAATTGTTTAATGATTTAACTTGTTCTATTGCAGTGACACATATAGAGCTATTATATTTCACTACGACTGGCTGTGCAAGTTTTAAAAAAAAAAGCATGCACTCTGTGTTTTGTACCTGTACTATCTATTATACTAACTCCTTTTTGACAGTTTTAATTTAACAGCATTCTTTGTGGGTTTGTTACATTTACGCGACCCCTCTGTCTTTAAATGAAGGACCAACAGAAATTCAACGCACGACCACAAACTCCTGCATAATTTCTTGTTCTGCATAACTACCCGTATCAATAAAAATCTGAACCGTTATAATATCTGATGAGTGAAATTGTGCAGTAGTATCACAACCAGCCAGCGATATTGGGTCTTATTCTGAAGGTCACGTTTTAGACTCAGAGTTATTCCCCCCGAAATGTTCATAACACTAAGTAGTTATCTCCTCCGCAAGAACGTTTTTTAATTACAAGCATTTCCTTCGTAACTGACGTAACTAAACTTGTTTTTAAATTATCGATTAACCAATTCATTACTTACTAAGAACTTCTTTATTTTGAGGTAGCGTACAGTTCTAATATGAAAAGGCAGAGGCCACAAATTTCTAAATTTCTCACGGAACAGTTTGCCAGAACGGACGGTAATCAGACATTATTATTTTTTAAATTATTATTATTATTATTATTACTATTATTATTTGTTTTTGTTGTTGTTCTGTATTTTCTTTCCCTCTTCATGTAAAAAAAAACCCTCAGTGATGACTATTTCAGTGATGGCAAAGAGTGGTGTACCCAGCTTTTTAGTCTGTTTATTTATGTCACGCCTTGTTGCACAATAAATGGACAGACAATATCTCTAATGCCTTCATAGTTTGTCTATAATTCCAAATACACTGTACCATTTGAAAAACCTGTAACTTGACAGTGGTGGTGTAAATCATCTTGAGATATAATTCATTAAGCCTGAATGAACTGTAAACATGTAATTGATCTCTGAGATATGACTGAGTTCAAGGTTGAGGACAAAATTGGGGTGGCATGACTTGATACAATGGTGGCAACTGTCACACAGAGCCAACTTACTGACATGACATATTAATAGAGATAAACTGGTCATCCTGAACAAATTAATGACCAAAAACTTCAGAAAATTGTTCCCTTACAGTGTCATGCCACTTGTGAATTCAGTGATACAGTAATGTAGTGCAATGCAATACACAGCCACGATCTGAGATCCCAATAATATGTATGCAGGTGCACATCTGAGATTATAATAGAAGCTGTAATGTAATGGCTGGTATTTTTGTTTTGTTTCATTGTTTAATTTTTTGGTTAATAAACAGTATCATACAATGACAATTTTAACAGCAAAATAAAGGAAGAAAGTATTCATATGTGCAAAGGATAATTTGACTAATTGTGTATCAAAAATAAATCTTTTGCACCTTAAAAGAAAGCCTAGTTTATGTGTTTATGGTTAAAATAAAATTTAAAAAATAGGTAAACAATTGTTTATTTTGTGAAAACAAGGTAACATTTTACACTCTGTTACTGGGTAAGATAGCTGGAACTGACACTGAAGGTCTGTCATGTTGTACCTCTAAGATCATAATGTTGTTGATGCAACATCTGTCAGGTTTTTTTTAGACCATGTAATAAAGCTAGTAATTGATCGAAAGCTAGTTCAATGAGTTACACTGTTGTTGGTGTTCTAACATCTTGAATCATGGGCCGCTTTTGTAAATTTGAGCACATGCTCCTCTGAAGGTCTCTGCGTAGCCCTGGATCGAATGATATTGTATAGCCTACATGATTGGATATTTTCATTGATTTAATTGACACATATTACATACCAATTACATCCATTAATTAGTGACTATGGTTTTTGATAAAACTATTTGAACACCACTGCAAATGTACAATAAATATGGTATCATGGTATATTGTTGGTGCTCCCAGAGGTTACTAACAGTGTTCTGCTGGGTGAAATACTAGTTCCTATATTGGTGTTAATAGTGTTCACACTATCCACATTTGGTACATTTCTTTGTTATGTTAATTATTGGACACTCATTTTGAACTATGGATTATTTTTAAGGATAGAAAAAGTCATCAAGTCAGGCTTATATTTTCCCCAAAGACTGGTAAAATTAAATATGTGTTGTTCTCAAAAAATGTTAAGCAAAACTTGACATTTTGTTTGACAACTTTGACGATTTGAAAAATTGTGATGTTAATGTTGCTCCAAATTTACCTAACTGAATTCAACTTACTTTCCCTGGTCTGTATAAAACATTTCGTGCACATGTTGTCTTCTTGTCTTGTCTTGCACTTTAGTGCATTGAATTGTTTGACCAACAAAAGGAACAAAAGATATCCCACCAAAAAAATTGATTTAATACCTTAAAACACCCTTTTACCACATTTTTACCAGGCCACACCACTGGGTAAAATGAAGCTAAAGAAAGCACTGATAGTTAAAATAAATAAATAAATAAATTAATTAATTAATTAATTAATTGATTAATAATTAGTGTAGCAGCTGCAGAAGTACAATGACAAAAAAAAGAGCAAAGCAAAAGCCATTGTATGAGATAATCTATTGCACACAACACACAATCACATTGTGAATATGCTCTTTCTGTAACAACACATTTGATAAATGTTGCCACATGTTTAAATTAATTCAAAAATGTTGTAATATTTGGTTTAATTTTGATCAATTCACACAGTACAGGTACTATAACTATAGTACTTTAATTAACATTTGTAAAATGTGTGCGGTAGAATAATGCAGGGGTAATGTGGCTGTTACAGAGCGACAGCAAACGGGGTTCAATGCTCAGGTGGAGTTTAATTTTATTCAAGGCATTGAAAATATGATCCACTCATGTTTGATATACAAAAACAAATTATCTTAATGTAACTCAATTCAATCATGTGAAACCGATGTACGTATTTGAATAAAGAAAATTCAGTTAGTTTTGTTCACTGAGTGGACTTTTGTGTTCCCTTTAAACCAATTTTTTTAGTGAAATAGTGAAACTTTACATCTTAGAAAATAATAAAATCTCCATTGGCAAGAAAGAGGAAAATGGAATTAATTCAACCCTACTTTGAAGAAGGGCATTCATATTTAAACATGCACACACTTTCTACACTGGAGAAATTTTTAAAAAAAAAACCACTCATTAAATCAACACTCTCAGATGAACTGAGAATCGAACCCCTGTTTCTGGCATTCTACACCAAGGATGTTACCTCAGTGCTATTCTAACACACACGTTATAGCCACGTTAATTTAAATACTATAGTTATTGTGCCTGTACTACATGACTCGATCACACTCAATTTACATAATTCAATCTTGTAATTAGAAACTTGTTTAAATTAGGTTTAGTATACGTTTTGATGAGAAACATAATATTTTTATGTGTACCATATGTAATTTTTTTTTCTTAAATCTAACTGACCACATAGTATGTTGTTCCATGCACCACCTGGTGGTTATTGTGTGAAGCACAACAAATGAATTTAAATTCTAAGAAGTGTGCCTGCAGGGTGCCACGTGATCACATGTGACGAATGGCATGAAACCGGGTGAAAAAACGTGCATTCTTAAACGCCACATCTATAAAAATTTATATTATTCAACAACAAAACCTGCAGTCTTACCTGGGATTTTGTTTTGATTTATGTATTTGGTGATATATAATTGTGTATGTGTTTAACACTATTGGTGCTATAAAATAGAGAGGTTGATAAAGAAATGTGAAGAGTTGGTCTTTTAGTCTGTCTCAGAGGAGGAGAAGAAAGGAGAGGAGAGTAAGGAGGAGTGAGGTGGATTGAAAATGGGTTGATCCCAAAAGTATTCTATCAAAGAGTAAGAGGACTAGCTTTTGCCTAGAGGCAAGTAACCACTGGTCTCCCAAGAACATATTCCAAAGTCAGCCTTGGACAGGCAAAGCACACATCAAAAGCAGCCATGGTGCTAAAGTGGTTATGGAGGAGACAAAAAGGGATACAGGTCTTCCTTTGGCCCCCTCAGAGCCCTAGATATCACCCCAATTAAAGAAATCCTGCCCCACACAAGAGCTGACTCAGTGACTATACATCTCTCTGTTGCACTTTTCCTCTTATTGTCTATCCCCCCCCCCCAAATGATCATTCACATGTGCAAATATTTTTTAAATATATAAATACAGACCAGCTGAAAGAAATGAGATAAACATGAATAAAATAGAAATTAAGTAGAAAAAGTAGCAACATTTGTATATATGGATATTGCAGAATTTTAACAGAGATCAAAATTGAATTCACATGTAGATTAAAAAATAATTTCAGTTTACCATAGTGTCATTATGGTAATAAATACAATGAACAGGGTCTCATGAAGACAAATTCAGAAGACGTTGTGCCATGAAGATATTGTCAGAAATTAGTAATAAATAAGTAATAAAACATTTGACATGTTGCTATTGGAAAAAGAGCAATCGAGAGGTGGGGTGATGTGTGATGCCATTACAACGCCAAAGTTGATTATTTTCTAATAAGCGCACATACCATCATGTTATACTACAACAATTTGGCACTGATTATATATTTTTTTTAATTATCAAAGAATGGCATAAAATTCTTTTTAACCAGTGCTTGTGTTTTTTTCTTTTGAGTTCAAGTCATGTGCTTTTGTTTATGTTTTTAAATTTGCCTTTGTTTTGGTTGCAGTCTCGTATTCACCCGCCCTTGTCTCTGCCCCTGTCCTGTCTGTTATCTAATGTGCTCTATGTCCTAATGTTACCTATTCCCTGTTGTTTCATTGTCTCTCACAAAGTATTATTGTGTATATGCCTCATAAGCTTCAAGTCTTGTTTCTCTGTATTCCATGCTTAAACCTGTCCCTGTGTTACTGTTCATGATTATGGATATGCCTGTTATAACCCTGCCTGTACCTTGACCCCTGCTTTTTTTATGACAGCAATTCTTGGATTTGTCTAAAAAAAAAAAAAATTAAAAAAAGGGACATATTGATTTTATATCCTGTTAGACAAGTTAGTTCCTGTTCTCACTTACATTATAACAGCTATAAAAAATTGTTCCCTCACCAACACCTCTTTTATTCTCTCTCCCAGCTTGTCATGTTACTAGAAAACTGGAAAATGCAAACTCCTGAGTCCTGAAGACCTTCCCATGATGGAAAACATAATGCACCAACACTACAGACTCCTTCCATAAATATTAAGTAAATGACTCCTTACAGAATGATTCATATGATTAGAATGATTGTCTAATCAATTTTGGGATGCACCTGCCCATGGCCCAAAAGGAAGCTCAGACACCACAGCCTGGATACCTCCACCCATCCAACTGCACACTTCTCACACTTTGCTATGAGTCCTGTCCATCTCAAGGATCTCCACACAGCTCTCAGATGTTATAAATAACACTGCCAATCAATACTGTACATTATACAGTCCCCTGTGAAACTATTGGAATGACAAGGCCAATAGATACGCTGTAGACTGAAGAAATTTTGGTTTGAGATCAAATGATGAATATGAGAGAGTTTAGAATTTCAGCTTTTATTTTCTGGTATTTATATGTAGATGTGTTAAACAATATAGAACATAGCACATTTTGTATCAGACCACCCAATTTCTAGGTGAGCAAAAAATATTGGAACATAGTGAGTCTTTATTGATCACATATTCACTACAGCACAGTGAAATTCTTCTCTTTGCATACCCCAGCGTGTCAGGAGGTTGAGGTCAGAGTGCCGGGTCAGCCATGATACAGCACCCCTGGAGCAGAGAGGGTTAAGGGCCCAACATTGGCAGCATGGCAGTGCTGGGGCTTGAACCCCCGACCTTCCAATCAGTAACCTAGAGCCTTAAGTGCCAAACCATCACTGCCCCCATGTGTGACAACATGTGACTGACAGGTGTTTCTTGTTACCCAGTTGTGTCCTGTTAGACTGATTGTTTAAACAATAAATAGCTCTGAACATCTTCTCTTGGTTTCAGCCTTCAGTTTCACCTGTGAAGACCGCATTTGTTGTTTTGAAAGGATAAGCTAACATGAAGATCAGAGAGCTGTCTATGGGAGAAAAGCAAGCCATCTTGAAGCTGACAAAAGAAGCAAATCTATAAGAGGCATCGCACAAACATTAGGCTTAGGCAAAATAACAAGGAATGTCCTGAAAAAGAGAAAAACCACTGGTGTACTGAGCAAAAACAACAGTCAGTGACATCCTCAATAACCTTTACAGGCAGGGGTGAAGGTATCACAATCCACTATTCAACAAAGACTCAGAGAGCAGAAATATAGAGGCCATGCCACAATGTGCAAACCACTCGTCATCAGTGAGAATCGGAAACCCAGATTACAAATACAGATATGAGCCACAAAAGTTCTGGAGTCAAGATTAACCTCTACCAAAGTGATGGAAAGTCCAAAGTATGGAGAAAAAAGGGATCTGCTTATGATCTAAAACATATAAGCTCATCTGTGAAAAATGGTGAAAAATGGTGCAGGTAGTGACATGGCTTGGGCTTGCATGGCTGCTTCTGGAACAGGCTCACTAATCTTTATTGATGATGTAACTCAGGAGGGTAGCAGCAGAATGAATCCAGAAGTGTACAGAAACATTGTGTGTAAGTTTACACAGAAATGCATCCAAATAGGGAGGAACTTTATCATGCAGCAAGACAATGATCCAAACACACTGCCAACTCAGCAAAGCATTGCCCCCCCCCCCCCCCCCCCCCCCCCCCCAAAGCAAGCAAAAATTAAAAGAGACTGTGTTAAAAGCCTAGAAAAGCATCAGACAAAAATAAACAACAATTTGGTGATGTCAGTGAGTCGCAGGCTTAATGCAGCTATTGCAGAAATGGATATGCAACCAAACATTATTATTATAAGTGTTATTTACTTAAATTTACTTCAAGACTTATCTGTTCCTATACTTTTTTTTTTACTTTACTTGCATAAAAATTGGGTTGCCTGATACAAAAGGTTCTATATTTTATGTTGTTTAACACATCTAGCTGTAAATAGTAAATACTAGGAAATAAAAGCTGAAATCCTAAACTGTACTCTCATATCCATCATTTGAACTCAAAAACAAATGTCTTTGTTGGATAGCACAAAAACTGAATTGGCCTTGCCATTATAATAGTTTCGGCAGGGACTGTTTCATCTAAATACACAGCGACATATGAGATGTTGTCCATGAGATGTTGAAACATTGCTGGGACTCCAAACAAACATAATGGAAAACTGGTGTAACCCAAACAGAGTGGAAAAAAGGTTTTTTTCTCAGGACACTGGAATCAAGGGAATCTGCCAATAGCCCTTAGTTGAATCCAGTGTAGAATAAAAGCAGGTCATCAAAGTGCAGCATTGGCTATTTATCAGATTTTGGCACAGCACAAAAATGAATCAACCTGCTGGCCTTGGGCACGAGACTATAGGCCTGCTACAATCACTGTGGGAACCCTTTGATTAGTCCCATTTCAAGCATAGCCTTGAGTTCATCCCAAAGTACTTTTTTATGCTCAGGTAAATAACAGAGCTTGCAGCATACAAACACACTTCATCTGAGGCATCTCGGTATGGTGCTCTATGAGTTTGTGTGACTGGGTAGAGGGAAAACATGTCAGAAAATTCCTCCATAAACTTGTGCTTTCGGGGACAGAGAGTGTTGGTCTCCAAAGGGAACCATACACTTTAGGTTTACCTCTGGTCCCAGACCCCCCCCCTTGGAAACCACCTATCTCCATGGTTTCAGGAGGCTGAGCTGATATATTTGAATTGTATCACCTCTATCTGTTTGTCTGACCTCATTGTTGACTTCTCCATCTCGCCATGTGACCCTTGCCACTTTGTGAGTATTTTAGAGCTCAATGTGGGTAGTAAAATACACACATTATATCCTAATGTGAATTCCTGCAGCTGCATTCCCCTGTAATACAGGTGAAACAAATGGTCTGCCCATGACAACATCGTTTGGGTATGCTGCCACATACGGGCGGTGGGGATGTAGGTCGATGCCCATGAAGTGCTGAAATGTCACTGGGCTCCACGGAGGCCAAAAGGGAGAACCCGGTATTGTCAGTGGCCACGGGTGATGCTAAGCACCGTATTTAGTTTTGCCTCTGGGACGATTGCTTCCTGCCAATATCCTGTTGTGAGGTCCAGAGTGGAGATGAACTGGGCTCTTTCCAGTTGTTCGAAATCTAAAATCTTATTGAGCCTCCAGAAGTCATTACAAATGCTACCGTTAACCACAATGGGACTAGACCAGGGGCTGGTGGATTCCTCTATGATTCCGTCTTGGAGCATACAGCAGACCTCCTCCTCAATAGCCTACCAGGACATGGTAGGGCCACTGTCTCGCCACCACTCCTGATCTCATGGTGGACCAGATGCGTCATCAAAGGTGTGGAGGAAAAGTCGTCCGCAAACTGGTCCACCAGCTCCGTCAGCTCCTGGCCTTGTGTGGGGTTGAAATCTTCTCCTCTGTGGACCAAGTTATGCTCAATGGGATTTGTGGAGTGGGTAGCAAACGCAGACACCACTGGAGCTGGGTCGACCCATTTTTTCAGTAGGATTATGTGTTATATTTGTGTGTCTGTGCGCTTACAGGCTCTGTCACAGGCGGTAGTTGACTGGGCCCACCTTCACAAGGACTGTATACGGGCCTTGCCATCATGCCAGAAATTTATAGGAAGCATTGGGGAGCAGGAGGAGCACCTGATCACCTGGCTTGAACTCCCATGTTTGCACAGGTCAGTTATAGGCTCCATTTGCTCTTTGACGATCGGTGCTACTCGGTCGATTCACTTCTGCATGTCTTGGACAAAGTCGATGACTGAGAGGAATGGCGAGAGCTGCTCCTCCCATTCCTCCTGGGCCGCATCTAACAATCCCCAAGGGTGCTGTCCAAAGAGCAGCTCGAACGGTGTGAACCCAGTGGGTGCCTGAGGGCTCTCTCGCATGGTGAAGAGGGAGTATGGTAGGGGGAGGTCCCAGTTTCTTCCTTCCTCATCCACCACCCATTTCAGCATCTGTTTTAGGCTTTGTTTGAAGTGCTCCACTAATCCATCTGTCTGCAGGTGGTAGATGAAGGTCTTCAGGTGCTTCACCTGCAGCAGCCAGCACAGATCAATCATTAGTTGTGAGATGAATGGCATACCTTGGTCAGTCAAGATGTCCTTTGGGATCCCCACATGGCTGAACAGGAGCATGAGTTTCTTGGCGATGCTGTGGGAGGTGGCTTTCCGAAGTGGCACTGCCTCTGGGTATATGGTGGCATAATCTATGATCATGAGGATATACTCATGACCCCTGGCTGACTTTGGTAGTGGCCCCATGACGTCCATGCCCCTTTCGAAGGGGATGCCAATGATGGGGAGGGGAATCAGAGGGGCTGATGCTGGCTTCTGGGGAGCAGTTCTCTGGCACTGGGGGCAATGCTGGCAGAAGATTAGGACTTCTGTGTCCATACCAGTCCACAGGAAGCAATCCTTCAGCTTCTCCAATATGTTCTTTGCCCCAAAGTGCCCGCCAAGTGGGTGTGTGTGAGCCAGGTGCATGAGGATCTGTGTTTAGTCTTGGGCGCTACTATGAGGTCGCAGGGACAGTCATGTCGCTCTGTGTGGAAGCATAGCAGTTCTCCTTGTACCAGGAAGTAGGCCACTGGCAGACTTTGTTCTGGATTTTATTTATCTCCTCGATTGTACACACCTGAGTGCAGCAGTGTTTTAGGCAGTTGTCCACCTTCTGTTCCTGTAAAAAGTTCCCCTCCCTGTTGACCTGTTGAAGCACAGCAGAAACAGGATTAGTGTGTGTGTGCTTCACACCTTCTGTGGCAGACATGGCATCCTCTTCTCCCTGGGCCATGCAGGCCCACCGGACCCATGTTGTAGCGGTTGGTTTCCTCTGCCGTTGTCTCACCCTGGTGGCTGTGTGGCTCGGAGCATGGGGAAAACCTGGCCAGTCCCTCCCCGGGAGTAGTGGGACTGGTAGCTTGGGGTTCAGGCCTATAAGGAGAGACCATTCCCCTGACTCGTTCTGGATTTTGACCTTTGCGCTCGGTACCTCCCCCACATCCCCATGAATGCAGGAGACTGCCAGTGCCCTGTTTTTTTTTTTTTTTTTTACCTCTTGGGGCAGGGCGGTGGGTCGGGCCAGGGTCACTGTGCTTCCTGAATCCGGAAGGGTGGTGACTGGGTTTCTGTTTATTTTAACTGTTAGGGTGGGTGTTTTGGGTGGGTTTGCGGCATTGGGTGGGGTTGTTAGCCCTCCTGGGGGGTTTGGGTAAGGCTCGGTGGACATAGGCTTGTCCCAGGGTGCTCCAAAGGTGGGGTGGCTTTTTTCTTCCCTCCCTCCCCATAGGGTTTTTTTCCAGGATGGCGATGTGGAGAGCTTTTTTGGGGTGCTGTTTTGGTGTATTGCTGGCTTTCCCTGCCAAGGTCCAAGGTAGTCAAGGCAAATTCTAGGGCCTCTGTCATCTCTCGGGGGGTCTTGGAGGCCCCCATACTCACAGCTTTCCACTCCTCAGCAGGCAGTACTCTTAAGAACCAGTCCATGGCTACCCTCTTGACCACCTTTTGTGGCAGTATGTTGGTCAGGGTGCAGCCATCTTTTAGTGGTCCGCAGCAGGCTATCTATCGGTGACCGAGGGCTGGCTTCAGTCAAATAGGTCCATTGATGGAACTCTGTCGCTGTATTGGTGGGGGACAGATCACATCGGACCTGCCTCTTTTAGCAGGTTGTAGTCTTTGGCTTTGGCTGGGGTGAGTGCATAGTATGCTGCTTGAGCCTCTCCCGAGAGTAGCAGAGCGAGGATGTGAGTCCAGTTCTCTTCAGCCCATCTTTCTCAGCGAGCGACATGCTCGAAAGCCAGGAGATAAGTCTCAACATCGCCCTCTGGCTTTAGTCTGGGGAGGAGGTACTGGGCTTCTCGGCAGGGGTTGGGGAGGGGGACAGAGGTGGCTGTGAGCTGGTGAAAGCACAGGAGTTCTTTGGTGGCCACTTTTAGGCTCTGGGCCAGGTCCTTGGTCACCACCTGCTGTTGGAGATTGGTCTCCAGGAGGTGTTGCAGCATAGGGTCTATGATCCTGCTTGGTTCTGGTTCCATGCTTAGGCCTGTATTCTCCACCACTGTGGCTTTTTAAAGCTGGTGCAGACTGAACACAGACACAGGTAGGCAAGAGTGAGGCAAAAAAGTGCTTATTTATTTCTCTGATGTGAGGGTTTAAGTTGTATGGAATGGGGTGTGCAGCGCTCTGGGATGTCAGCAGATCAGCGCTGGTTCTATGTGATTGTAACAGTGGGCTGACAGCTGGTCTTCCACTGGGCTCCCCAGGGTCTCGTCTCTCCTCTCCAGCAGCTGACCGCCCATGCTCCGACCCCATATGTTTAGTAGAATGGGCCAAAATCACACCTGAATTCTGCGGCCATCAATTTCTTCATACAGGAAGCGTCCTGAAGCTGTCATTAAAACAAAGGCTTCTCCACTAAGTATTAAATAAATTTCACTTAGCGTCTTCAATACTTTTTTCCTGTGTCATTCCTCTTTATTACACATAACTTCATTTATGGACTTTAATGTTCTGAATCCTTTATATTTCCGGATTTCTTGAGTTAATACTGATGTCTGGTGAAAATTTCATGGGAATAACCACATTGGAAATATATTTACTGAAAAAATGTTGACGTGTTCAATACTTGTTTTTTCCCCCCACTCTGTGTGTGTGTGTGTGTGTGTGTATATATATATATATATACACACACACACACACAGTATGTATATATATATATATATATATACACACACACAGTATGTATATATATATATATATATTGTCGCGACCGGCAGAGTGCCGGCGCACATAAGAAGGAAATCGCTCCTTCTCCAACTGCCGCACCGGCACGACGTGGGCAGCCTCCTGCCGAACATTCCGCCAGCCGGAAGGACCGCCGCGGCAGGGCGGGGCTGACGCGACTCCGGCCAGCGATTGGCGGATCCAACGGGGAAGTCCCACCACTCAGGCGACGGCGGAGGAGGATAAAAGGGCGCGCTTCCGGCTGGGAAGGGGAGGAGAATATCGTAGCGTCAAGACGGACTCCGTGCGTGTTTGCAGCGATGTGCAATCTCCGATCACGACGGTAACCTCACGCCCCACGCTAATCTCTCTCTCTCTCTCTCCCTCTCTTCAGAAGGCACAAGCGCGGACGAGACCGCCGGATAGTGAGAGTCGTACACACGGAGGACGCCGGCCCGGGAAAACCCCCGCCCCGTCTCGGGAATCCCGCCTCCGCCACGAGTAGACTCCGCCGGCCGCCACGCCTCCACAAAACCCCGCGCTTATCCACTTATAACCCATTCACTTCACCCTAGCCACAATAAACCACCGCTTACAACCATCCTTCTGTCTCCTGTGGGTCTGTACGCCGCCCTTCCCCGGGCTAATTCCTCACAACTGGTGGAGGATGCAGGCGTAGTACAGACCCGCCTACCACACAAAAAAGAAAAAAAAAAAAAAAAAAAAAAAAAAAAATTTTTTTTTACGCGTGAGAGAGGAAAAAAAAAAAAAAAAGGGAGCCCCCCCCCAAAATGGACCGCACCCTGCAATACCTGCTGGAGGCCAGCCTCCAGCAGCACGCTGTGACACAGCAGCTCGCCGAGAGCCTTCAGGTCGCCATACAGACACTGATCGCCATGAGGACTGAGGCCCCCGCCGCCTCCGTGCCTCTCCCCGACGCAAGCAGTGAGATCCGCCGCCTACTACCCCCCCTCGGCCCCGAAGAGGACCTCGAGGCGTACTTCGAAGCCTTCGAGAGTATCGCCCGCCGGGAGGGGTGGGACCGTGAAGATTGGCCACGCGCCCTTGGCCCACTACTCACGGGAGAGGCCCGAACAGCCTACTATGCCCTCGAGCCGGAGGAGGCCGCAGACTACCTGGCGATGAAGGAGGGAGTCCTGGCATGGTGTGGCCGAACCCCTGGCCAGGCAGCTACTGAATTCCATCGCTGGGTTTATCGACCAGGTGCCCGACCACGGTGCCAGATGAGCGCCCTCATCCGGATCACCAAACGATGGCTCCGGCCGGATCGGCATACCGCCTCAGAGGTGGCAGAGAAAGTGGCGGTCGACCGTTTCCTGAGGGCGCTACCACGGGCAGAGAGACAGGCTGTGGGGGCACATGCCACAACTACGCCCCAGGAACTCCTGACTGTCCTGGAGCGAACCTTGGCCACCCTAGAGCTCGACCCCGGGGAGCAGCAGCACCTCGATCGGCCCCTCGGTGCCCAGGGGCCCCGGTCCGACCGCCAGACCCGGCCCTGCACCTGGAGGAACCCCCAGAGGGCGCCCACTTGTGAACACCCCCGAGATGAGTCCATGCCTACAGAGCCGGAGAGGGAAGCCGCCTGGCTGCCGACGAAACCATGGCTCGCAGGCTGCGCCCTCCATCAGCGGCAACCGCCGGAGGTGCCCTCTTTGACGGTGTGGGTCGAAGGGAAACCGGTAACCGCCCTACTGGACACCGGGAGCGCGGTGACCCTCGCCCAGCCCTCCATCCTGCCTGACGGACACCGCCCAAGCGGGACGCTCACCATGACCTGCGTCCATGGGGACACCCGGGAAGTCCCCGCAGCCGAGGTCCAGATCCGGGGCGACGCCGGCACCTGGCCCCTTCAGGTCGGAATCATCCCCAAACTCCCCGTGCCCCTCCTCCTGGGACGAGACTGGCCCGGATTCCGGGTGGTACCGAGAGCCGGGCCCCGGAGATCGCGGCGACGTGTGAAGGGGCAAGCAAGGATTGACAGGGTGGGCCCCATCGTCCGGGAGGCTGGCCTGACAGCGAAATGTCACCCAGGGCTGACGGAAGCCCAGTACCTGGGATACCGTATCGGACGGGGAATGCTGAAGCCCCAACTAAAGAAGATCGAGGCTGTGAAGGACTATCCGCGTCCGACATCGAAAAACCAGGTACGTGCCTTCTTGGGATTGGCGGGCTACTACCGCAGGTTCGTGCCTAACTTTTCTGCTGTAGCCTCTCCCCTCTCAGACCTTACAAAGAAGGGCCAGCCAGACCAGGTGAGGTGGACAGCCGATGCAGAAAGGGCCTTCCAGGCCCTAAAAGAAGCCCTCACCGACACCCTCTGGGCCCACCACCGAGCGGCAGTAGGCTCGGAGCTGAGGGGGGGGTACTGTCGCGACCGGCAGAGTGCCGGCGCACATAAGAAGGAAATCGCTCCTTCTCCAACTGCCGCACCGGCACGACGTGGGCAGCCTCCTGCCGAACATTCCGCCAGCCGGAAGGACCGCCGCGGCAGGGCGGGGCTGACGCGACTCCGGCCAGCGATTGGCGGATCCAACGGGGAAGTCCCACCACTCAGGCGACGGCGGAGGAGGATAAAAGGGCGCGCTTCCGGCTGGGAAGGGGAGGAGAATATCGTAGCGTCAAGACGGACTCCGTGCGTGTTTGCAGCGATGTGCAATCTCCGATCACGACGGTAACCTCACGCCCCACGCTAATCTCTCTCTCTCTCTCTCCCTCTCTTCAGAAGGCACAAGCGCGGACGAGACCGCCGGATAGTGAGAGTCGTACACACGGAGGACGCCGGCCCGGGAAAACCCCCGCCCCGTCTCGGGAATCCCGCCTCCGCCACGAGTAGACTCCGCCGGCCGCCACGCCTCCACAAAACCCCGCGCTTATCCACTTATAACCCATTCACTTCACCCTAGCCACAATAAACCACCGCTTACAACCATCCTTCTGTCTCCTGTGGGTCTGTACGCCGCCCTTCCCCGGGCTAATTCCTCACAATATATATATATATATATATATATATATATATATATATATATATATATATATATATATATATATATATATATATATATACACACACACACACAGTATATTTCAGATCAATGTTCTGTCCTTGTTCATAATTCATGCTGTTTTTATGCAGGTGCATGAGTGACTGAGGATGAATGGCCTTCCATTCATTCAAGCAAGTATTCTCTAAACAAAGATTGACCTGGCAGGTCATTAGGTCCAATAAGTGATCTGAGTTGAAATACTATTGTGTTGTTATGAAGCTGTATAGTCTCAGGGTCCAGTAAATACTCTCCTCATGATGAACATGCTGAAAGGCAAACCAGCATCCCTGAGGACATGCTACAAAAGGCTATCAATATTTCATCAAACTACTGCTCTTTTCAGTGGACCAAGCTCACATTTAAAACAAACATAAGGCCTTCTGTGTCTGGCGCTAAAGCATGGCAGGAACCCTTATTCTCTGAAAATGTTCCCCAATTGTAGAATCTAATAGAAAACAGTCAGTGAAATGTCTCAATTTTAAAAACCAACTTTAGAGTCTTGACATAGGATGGGTATTTGACATTGCACAGTTAGTACTTGAGTTTCATAAATGTTCATCACTTCAGTTTGGTGCATGTCGCATGTCTTGCCACTAAAATATTTAGTCCTAACAAATCTGTGAATTCAATTAATACTCAGCACCAGAAGTAAATGTGTATGCATTGTGTGTATGCGCAGCTACATTCAAGTGACTTTTTTAAAGTACATGTCGCATTTGTTTTTCACCTTGTGGTTGCTTTGGACAAACAGTGAAGAAACAGTCTTTCACATTTCTGAGTGTTTTAACAACCTTATTATGCAACAAAACCCCTGTGTAAGTCCACAATATGTAATCTTCTGAAAGATAAGGTGAATTCAGATGTATTGGGACAGGTTTTGGATGTCTACAATGTCTAAGCTTTCTGGCATCAATAAAACAAATCTCAACATATGATGCATTTCTGAAATCTTCAGGGTGTTTACTATGTGCAAGTGAAGGGAAATACAGATGTTATAATCATACTCTAATGAAGCATGACTTACCATTTTTTCAAGACTGATGGTAGTTTGATAATTTGGGACAGCATGATAATGTTCAGGCTTTTACTTTCATCTTTCAATTGACATATATAAAATATTATTTATTTGTTCCATACTTATTCATGGTATCAGCTAAACAAATTATTCTCCAAATTCATCAGCACCATTTTCTAATATTGTATGAAGGCAGCAGACTAAGTGAAATTGACTACATGTTAAGATGTCCTAAGGAAAGTTCTATAAATAATTTCTGACAGCAATAACAACAATAACTCGGTTTAGCAAATCTTTGGGTTTTTTCAAATGCATAACCAATTTTTCTAAACATTAATATGAGCAGAATGTGCGCAAATATTTTAAAATGTTACTAGGATTCACATTCGACCATGCCACATTTAAATGAAGAGTGTACATGCTATGTTAGTCTTTTTCCACTATCTTTACCTGCTGTACTAGTACAAATGTTGCCTTTAAAAATGCGTATTTTTTCACCCGGTTTCACATGATTCGTCACGTCTGATCACAAGGTACCCTGCAGGCATGCTTCTTAGACTTTAAATTAATTTGTTGTGCTTAACACAATAAACAGCAGGTGGCATATGGAACAATATACTGTACCTGAATGGTTTACATAAAAATATTGTTTCACATCAAAACTTGTGATAAATCTAATTTAAACAAGTTTCTAATTACAAGATTTAATTATATAATGTGAGCATGATCAAGTGACGTAGTACAATAACACTTGTATTTAAATTAACATGACTTCAGCATGTGTGCTAGAATAGTGCAATTGTAACATGCAGGGTGTATTATGCCAGTGACCAGCGTTCGAGCCCCAGCTCTGTTGAGTGTTCTTTAAAAAAGCTTTTTTTTTTTTTTTTCACTGTAGGAAGTTCTTCCAAGTAACGTTGAATGAATTCCACCTTCCCCTTTCTTGCCAATGGAAACCTTTGTTCTTTTCTTAGATAAAAAAGTTTTATTATTTTAAAAAACTGGTTTAAAGTGAACACAGAAGTCCACACACTGAAAAAAGCCAAGTGAATTTACTTAATTCAAATTTGTACATCGGTTCCATGTGACTGAATTGAGGTACATTAACATAATTTGTTTTCGTACATCACACATGATTTGATCATATATTTTCAATGCCCTGAATAAAATTAAACTTCACCTGAGCTGAGGATTAAATCCCACTTGCTGGTGTTCTGCAACAGCACATTACCACTGTGTTATTCTACCACACACAGTTTACCCATGTTAATTTAAATACTATAGTTATAGTACCCATACTGTGTGAATCGATCAAAATTAAATATAATATTTCTGGGCTGGTCTGTGCTTTGGGCTGTATGTAGATAGATGGTCATCTCTCTGAGCTGTACCAGTTCTCCTTCCAGCACTGTAAATCTTTCTCTCATGTCATTGCAGTAACAGTATGGATGGGGGTCTTTGGTTTGTTCAGTGCTCTTTGCTCATCTGAGGGGGAGGTGGAAGCAAGTAGTCTGACTCGTCTGGAGTTGGTCATTGGTAATGGGCTCCTGCTGTGCTCTTTCCTTGATCTTGAGGAAGTTTTGTTCAAAGAGCCCATGGATGCTTTTTACTACAACTATCCTTGTTGTTTTGTATATGTTGATGCTTAGTTGTTGTCTTACTCATTTTTGTTATTTTTAGCTGGAAACCACAACATATGTCTTTTCTTTCAAACAAGGAAAGTTTGAAATTATGGCCCTGTGCCATGCATGGGGTTTATTCATGTAAAAAATCAGGTTGCTGATGCTGCCATCCTTAAAAAAAAATAGAGTCTGGATTTTCTGTCAGTCTCTTTTTGTTTTTGTAAACTTTCTGTGCTGTTTCATTTGAAATATCGTTTGGGTAGTTCAGTAGAATGGTTATGGGCCATTTGTACCTGTGCTTGGGGTTGGGTGTGCATAATTCCTGACATTGTTTTGGCCAAGACACTTTCACCTTTCACCTTCCTTTTCACACCTCCAACATGTAGGACAGCTAGTGATGTAGCGCAGAACCCTCATAGAGCAACTGTTCAGTGGAGATAAAGACGTGATGGTGGAAAGTAGTAATATAGCTATCAGCAGGAATGACCTGCTTGAGCTGAGTGAATGAATACCAGTAAACTAAAGCACTTTACTAGTGGGTTAATTAACTCACCCAAACGCATTCTATAAGAGATTAATCAGATTCATACACAACATAAATACAATATTACAACCTGCATCTGTACAAAATGATACGAATACACAACTATATGCAGAGGTGGGTAGAGTAGCCAAAAAATTTACTCAAGTACAAGTAAAACTCATTTGTAAGTCACTTTGGATTAACAAATAAATTTAAAGTTTTTAAGTTATAGTGATCTGGAAACATCATGGGGAAAGCATCACATCACGTTCAATACTTCAGTATACTTCCGGACAAAAAACAAACATTTAGTCCTTCGTTTCTCCTGTTTTGGCAGGATTCTTCTTTGTACAGAAACAAATACCAGCCTCCATTCACATATAGTTAGATTTTCATTTTGCTATTGTGTAATTTAAAACATTTAACTAGACTTTGAATTCTAAGCACATACAATCTAATTCATATTTGTGTGGGTGATGTGTGACCATTATGTTGCACTCCAAATATTTATGATGCCATATTGGCTTGCAAATTCCCCATATGTTTTCCAGGTTTCCATCAGTAATGTGCTAGGAAACATACTCAACAGAGGGGTGGTAGTTGATATTATATTACATTTTGCCTCTCTGGACAAAAACATTCGCATCTTTAAGTTCTGTGATAGCTCCTAGAAAATCATTTGTGTGTAATTAATTATGTAAATCAGGTTAATCATTCAAGGATTGGAGTGGTAGGTATCTCAAAGATCCTATAAAGATGCATCTTTGTGCATATAGTCCCCTCCAACACTATTTGAACAGCAAGACCAATTCCTTTGTTTGTGCTATACACCAGTGACATTTGGGTTTGAGATCAAAAGATGAACATTTTTATTTATTTATAAGTTTATTTGAATAGGGACAGTACAAATAACATGATTCCAGTCAAAATCTGGAAAATATGTATTGCACATAGAGAGTATAGCACAAGCTAATTTGCATCTTGTGCACCTAGATATAACATGAGAGGTTAGGATTTCAGCTTTTATTTCCTGGTATTTACATCTAGACATGTTAAACAACATAAAACATAGAGCCTTTTGTATCAGACCACCCAATTTTTAGGTGAGCAAAAGTATAGGAACTGATAAGTCGAAGTAAATTAAAGCAAATAACACTTAATATAATTGTGCCCTGCGATGGACTGGCACCCTGTCCAGGGTGTACCCCGCCTTGTGCCTGATGCTTCCTGGGATAGGCTCCAGGTTCCCCCGCGACCCTGAAGAAGGAGTAAGCGGTAGAAGATAGATAGATGGATGAACAGTTAATATATGGTTGCATACCCATTGCTTGCAATAACTGCATCAAGCCTGCAACTCACTGACATCACAAATTCTTGGTTTCTTCTTTTCCGATGCTTTTCCTGGCTTTTACCGCAGCTTCTTTCAGTTGTTGCTTGTTTTGTTTTTTTCTTTTCTTCAGTCTCCTCTTCAGAAGGTGAAATGCATGCTCAGTTGGGTTAAGGTTTGGTGACTGAAATGGCCAGTCTAAAACGTTCCCTGATAAAGTATTCTGGTGAGTTGGCAGTATGTTTTAGTTCATTGTATTGCTGCATGATAAAGTTCCTCCCAATTAATTCAGATGCATTTCTCTGTAAATTGGCAGACAAAATGTACATGTAAAATTCTGAATTCATTCTGCTGTGACCATCATGAGTAACATCATCAATAAAGATTAGTGAGTCTGTTCTAGAAGCAGTCATGCAAGCCCATGCCATGTCACTACCTTTACCACTTTTCACAGATGAGCTTGAATGTTTTGGTATGGCCTCTATATTTCTATTCTTGAAGTCTTCTTTGAAATGTGCATTGTGATACCTTCACCCCTGCTCTGTGGAGATTGTTGGTAATGTCACTGACTGTAGTTTTTGGGTTTTTCCTCACAGCTCTCACTATGTTTCAGTCATCAGCTGTTGATATTTCCTTGGCCAACCCATTCGATGTCCGTTACCAGTGGTTTCTTTCTTTTTCAGTACATTCCAAATTGTTGTATTGGCAATGGCCAATGTTTGTGCAATGTCTCTGATTGATTTTCCCTCTTTGCTCAGCTTCAAAATGGCTTGCCTTTCTCCCATAGACAGCTCTCTGATCTTGCTTTATCCCTTTTAACAACAAATGCAGTCTTCACAGGTGAAACCAAAGTCTAAAACCAAGAGTAGCTATTTATTGTTTAAACAATTGATCTAATAGGACACTCCTGGGTAACAAGAAACACCTGACAGTCACATGTTCCAATATTTTTACTTGCCTACAAATTGGGTGGTCTGATAGAAAATGTGCTATGTTCTATGTTGTTTAACACATTTACATATAAATACCAGGAAATAAAAACTGAAATTCTAAATTATCTTCCATATTCATCTTTTGATCTCAATCTCAAATGTCTTCAGTCTACAGCAAAAACAATTGAATTGGCCTTGCCGTTACAATAGGAGGGGATTGAAGTTAACTAGCTGTCATCATCAAATAAGATATGGGAAATTATTATTATTATTACTATTATTATCCATCCATCTTCTATACTGCTTATCCTTCATAGTCATGGGGAACCTGGAACCTATCCCAGGGAGCATGGGGCACAAAGCGGGGTACACCCTGGACAGGGTGCCAATCCATCGCAGGGCACAATCACATACACATTCACACACCCATTCATACTCTACGGACACTTTGGACATGCCAATCAGCCTACCATGCATGTGTTTGGACTGGGGGAGGAAACCGGAGTACCTGGAGGAAACCCCCACAGCACGGGGAGAACATGCAAACTCCACACACACAAGCAGCAGCAGGAATCGAACCCCCAACCCTGGAGGTGTGAGGGGAATGTGCCAACCACTAAGCCACCGTGCGCCCATTATTATTATTATTATTATTATTATTATTATTATTATTATTATTATTGAACGCGTGAGCAGTGGAGTGCATTGCCTATTGTTTTCTCTGTAACGATGGTACCTGCTGCCTCCAAGTGTTTCTGGAGTTCTTTTCGAGTGGTCCTTCGCTCTTGGGCTACTCTTCTGACTATTCTTCTGACTTCCTGGTCAGAAATCTTGTGAGAAGCTCCTGTGCATGGCCAGTTGATGATGGAGTGATGTTGCTTCCATGTGTGGATAACGGCCCCAATGGT
Source organism: Ictalurus punctatus (assembly GCF_001660625.3). Lineage (NCBI taxonomy): Eukaryota > Metazoa > Chordata > Actinopteri > Siluriformes > Ictaluridae > Ictalurus > Ictalurus punctatus. The sequence goes on along the minus strand of NC_030438.2, from coordinate 233,513 downwards.
GCTTACTGGAGGATTCAGAAATTTTTAAATATGTCTGTATCCAATTCCATCAATATGTTTCACAATAATAAGGTTGTGAAGGTCTTGGGAGAGCTCTTTGCTTTTACCCATCATGAGATGTTTCTTGTGTGACACCTTGGTAATGAAAAGCCTTTTTATAGACCATCAATTTACTAACCCAGCTGATATTAATTTGCACAGACAGGGGAGGGGGTATAATTACTTATGGATTTCAGCTAGTTCCTTGCCTTACCTTGCCTTGAAGAACTACTTTTTCTTAGCGTGTTCAATACTTTTTTCCTGTGTCATTCCACTTTATTACATATAACTTCATTTATGGACTTTAATGTTGTGAATTCTTTATATTTCCAGATTTCTTGAGTTAATTCTGATGCCTGATGAAAATCTCATGTGAATAACCTCATTGGAAATATATTTACTAAAAACAATGGTGACGCGTACAGTACTTATTTCCCCCACTGTATGCATGTGTTCTTTGTATCACTCCACTTGTGTGTGTGTGTGTGTGTGTGTGTGTGTGTGTGTGTGTGCATGTGTGTGTGTGTGTGTGGGTGGGTGGGTATGTAAGTATGACAGTGATAAATGACACCCATGGCCAGTCACACATACTTATCACATTGCAGGTAACACACACCCAGGCAGCAGAATGACTGAAATGAAATGGGAATGTGTGTGGAGATGTGGAGGGGGTGATGGTGAGAGTGAGATTCTATAAATGGAGAGGGTGAAAAGATGAGGAAGATTAGAACAAAATTGTGGTCTTGCACATGAAAAGGAGAAGAAAACTTGCAGATAAAATAATGTTCTATTATTGGGAGCTAATAAAAGAAAACAGCAATAAAAGACTAATTCAGACTCTCTGACCTTTACATCCTAGAGTACGCCTATTCTACTGTGAGCTTGGAAACATATATGCATGTGTACACCACATTGTCCTGAGACACAGGTGCTGCTCTACTTAGAGAATCTCTTTGAGAGCAAGCAAGTAATGAGAGAGAGAGAGTAAGAGAGAGAGAGAGAGAGAGAGAGAGAGAGAGAGAGAGAGAGAGAGAGAGAGAGAGATAGATAGATAGATATGCAGTTACAGAGAAAGTGTATTTTGTGTTAGGACACCTAATACCTACAGACATCACCTACACAGGTATACACCCTCAACAGCATATTCTTATTCCTCTGTCCTGCCAGACAGGGGAAAACGGCATGCCCACTAGGTGTCCTTATTTGACCTAACTGATGCTGCATATTCAACTTCTCAGAATACAACAGTCACCATCTAGTGGTCAATAACGGTACTCTCCTATTTAGATTTTTTAAAAGCCATGTACACGTGTTGAAAAAAATTACATAATATAAACGTTTTAGGAAAAATAACTTTAAGATAATCTGTTTTCATAAGTGTGCATACCCCTTAACGAATACTTTTTTTTAAAACTATCTTTTGATTCTGATACAGCACTCTGTCTTTTGGGGTAAGAGTCTACCAACTTAGCTGGAACATTTTGATTTGGGAATTTTATTCCAATTTTATTCCTTGCAAAAATGTTTTAGATCTATCAAACTGCAAGGGGATCAGACCCATAGCACGATACTGCCACCACCATGCTTTACCGTGGGTATGATAAGCTGCCTTGTTTTTGCTCCAAGCATATAGAATTGTGCCACATGGTTTCGGGTCATTTAGACAGGATTGCTTTGGATTTTTTTGTTGTGAGAGAGGGCCTACCTTACCCCAGACAGGGTTCATACAGATTTTTCATGATGAAATTCCAGGACATTCAAGGACGTTCCAAGCACTTTTTGTTTGTTTGTTTTACAAGGGGTGTCCATCCATCCATCCATCCATTTTCTGTAACGCTTATCCTACACAGGGTCACAGAGAGCCTGGCGCCTATCCCAGAGGCACAATCACACACACATTCACACAACATGGTCAATTTAGAGATGCCAATCACCCTAGAACGCATGTCTTTGGAATGGGGGAGGTGGCGGCAGGAATTGAATCGCCAAACCTGGAGATGTGAGGCAAACATGATAACCATTAAGCCACCGTGCCCCACACAAGAGATGTCATTCAAACATATTCTTTATTTTTTCTGATAAGTTTTGTCTTGTCCTTTCATAAAGTTTTGAGGGACGCCCTGTTCTCGTAATGTCAGTGTAGTGCCTCATTTACTCCACTTGGGGATGATGCCATTCATGGTACATTTACTATTTTGTAAATTCTTTTGTACCTGTTGTACTTGATAAGGTTACTGTGAACACTCCTCTCTCTGTTCCCTTGTTAACACTTTCTTTGTTCCTGTGTTAACACCTTTTCCTCTTTGTTCCTCTGTTAACATTTCCTAAACAGGTACAGATAGATAAAGACCCTCACCATTTACACATTCCTTTGTCCCTCTGAATACCATTTGCGTGCATTTACATACTTTGCCGAATAACATTCGCTTGTATTCCTATGACTTCTTGAAACACAAATATTGAGTTTTTCCTGTCTTAGATTGATATGCTTCCTTGATATGATATTGATATGTTTTATGCAAACAGGCCCTTCTGCCTAGCCAATCAATAGTTAACCCATTGTCTCTGTTGTCTGTCAAGCATGATATATTCTCTGCCTTTCTTTGAATAAATGAGAGATCTTGCCATTTGAACTTTGTGTGTCTATGTGTCATTTGGAAAACTCTCCAAGGAGCTTGGTGTGGGAAGAGTGTAGTGGGGCAAGGGCACCGTCTTCTTGTGTACTTTTGCTTTCTCTCTTCTTCATAACCCTGAAGATTCTCTAATCCTAACAATACCTTTCAACAATGAGATCCCATACATTCTTTGTAAGCTCTTTGTGTACCGTGGCTTCAGCAGTTGGCAGAAATGAAGATTATGTCAAGTTCCACAGAAATAGCTTAGTCGATCAAGAGGAATGACGACAGGAGAATGGATCTAACTATCTAAAAGAAAACAAACAATGTTACGTGCCATAAATTCTTTATTTTTGGGGAATATTTGTGTATTCACCAGTGTTACCAAATCCACGGCAAAATACGAGTTGTGATTTTACAATAAATTGAGTGTAGTGAGATTAAAAGACTGTGTATCGGGGGAAATAATTAAATAATTACAAACTTTGGTCAATTTTCTGAGTGAAAGTGTTTAATGATAACAGTTCTTTGTGTGCTTTTATCTTACTAACTTTTTACCTTACCTCACTTACTACCTTAATTTACAACTATATCCGGATAGGCCTACAAATTACACACTGTGTAGCACAATGTAGTGTAATAGATGTCTGCTAATTGGTATAATTTGTTTTCAGAGAGAAAATGAATCCTCCTCACTGAATGGAGAGACGTCATATGTCATGAAGTTCCTTGACAGAGGCCCAAACAACACTTACCATCTCGGGAGAAGATTGAAGATGGTGAGCGCAGGTTTATCCTTTGCAGGGCAAACCTGGAGGGTGCTGGCCCTTTTGACCTGACAAACCACAATGAAGTAGAGAACCTCAGTTAAATCAGCGCAGTAACAAAAGTAAAAAAAACAGTAATTATTGCAAATGGTTGCATTCTTTTTTTCTTAGTGTTCTGCTTTGCATACTGTATGTTTTTCATGTTGAATTTTATTGGTACAGGTAATAAGCGCTAGCAAACATTATTAAAAGGATTTTTAAAAAATAATTCCCTGTTACTGAATAAATATATTGATGTTTTACTTCTATAATATATATATATATATATATATATATATATATATATATATATATATATATATTATATATATATATATATATATATATATATAATATATATATATTTTATATATATATATATATATATATATATATAATATATATATATTATATATATATATATTATATATATATATATAATATATATATATATATATATATATATATATATATATATATATATATATATGTATATATATGTATATATATATATATATGTGTGTATATATATATGTATATATATATATGTATGTATGTATGTATGTATGTATATATATATATATATATATATATATATATATATATATATATATATATATATATATAAAAATAATTTTTTTTACATATAATCTGCATCAAGTGAATCTGAATTCAAAATGACATTACATTTTGCTATGTAAATGCACTTTTTTCAATATTTATAGTCAGAAACCACATTGGCAGGTTTACTTGAGACCTGATGTGGTTTGAAAGAAATGTGTGATGACATTTGCATTTACAATAAAGTTTAAAATGAAGATAGATTTCCAGTTCAGAAACACAGCACAAACAAGCACTTCAAAAACCTCAGTAATTGTGGTTTATTTATTTTTATTCATATTTTCATGATCTTAGGAGTAAAACCCACTCTCTTTTAAAAAATGGATTTGGTTGCAGTGAGTGCAGATGAGGACAGATTTCTTAGATTCTTATTTAAGAAATTCTGTGCACGTGTTATGCTTTTCTTCCAAACAATAGAGAGAACCAGAGCACCAGCACAAAAATCAGCATGCTGTATAGAGCAGGAGGGACAACCTGATTGACAGCTTCCTGTCATGAGAGAGAGAGAGAGAGAAAGAGAGTAAGAGTGTGCATGCACATGACTGTGGTCTTACCTGTAAGCTTCAGATACAGAAAACCTCAACAACATCAGAGCTGTTTATGGCTTTTTTACCGCAACAGACAGAAAAACACAACAGCAACAGCTACATTACTGCATTTACACATAATTCAGGTGACTCCAGGATTGCCGTGCCAAATTAAACTTTATTTTTATTCATTTTTAACACTAAATATAAGAAAACATGATCCAGCGCAGGAAACAGCATAATTTACAAGATTTCGTTGTTGACATTGCATTTAAATGAGTAGCAGAGTTTTGAGAATTTTGAGCAAATACACAGAATGTGGTTGACTAGCCTCCATGCCAGTGACGTGAGGATATTAAGAACATTCCTATCATTTACTTAATTTTTTAAAATTAGTAATATAATTTCAATAAAATAATTTGAACCGTGACTGGTTGTTCACTGAAAATGACCTTGTCAGCCATCATTACAATATCACTAAAAATAAATAATTTTCTTCTTCCTGTTACCTTCAGGAGGATGTAACATATGACATGTGAAATACTTCTTAGGGTTGGATGTTCAGGTAACAAATTTGAGTGAATGTTGTGGGACATGAATAAAATATGAAGGACACTTTACCTAGATCATTTAAAGCACTTTGTAAGCTTTCAAAATAAGTAAGCTCATTCAGTGTCTTCCTGACTGTGTTTTATGATCCAGTTCCAGGCATATTTTCAGAAGAAAGAAAGCTGCAATGTCCTCTCGCATTCAACTGCTTTTATTTTCCAGCAAATTTCTTAACATATGTAAATATTTGTATTAGCATTAAAACAATGGGGGGATGTGCATGTGCAATAATTGTTTATGGTTCATTGAACAAACATGAAAAACATCATTTAAACTCTTTCTGATAAAGATCTGTACAGCTTATTTGGATTTTACAAAATTATCATTGAAATACAGTGTCCTGAAAAAGGGACGTTTCTTTTTTTGCTGAGTATATATTCATATATTCAGTATATATATAGCTGGTGAATCAGTGTCATGGATATCCCGGAAACTACTCCGGACTACAGTTCCCAGCAGCCACTGCACGACACCATCATTGTCACATGACCACCAGCACCTCAATCTTTGACAATCAGTTAGCAGTGTTATGCAGTGTTAGTTTTAAAATTGTCTTTCATATTAATAGTACTTGCTCTATTTAGTCACATTATGACCAGTCAAGAACTTTACAATCTAACTTGCTTGTTTTTCTTTGTTTATTCAAGTTTCTTTCACTCTCTCAACTTGTAAGACTAGTGTTTGTAGCATTTCTGCATATTAGCACTTGTTCTAGTCATTTGTGATTAGTTGCGTGTGTGTGTGTGTGTGTGTGTGTTTGTAGCATAGACTATACACATGATGAACAATATCACAATGGTTGAAAAGTGAAATAAAATACCACATGCATAATTACTGAATGAGTAATTATCAAACTAGCATTTAGCAAAATCAAACTAGCATTTAAACATGCATAAATTTCTGTAGGGGGAATGTGGTAAAAAGAAACTGATAACTGAAACCAGAAAGGTTAACACTCGCCTAACAATATGCCTCATTTATCAATATTTTCCCACCAGATTTACAAAATTTTCTGTAATTGATTTTCTAATGGTCATTTGTTGTTAAGTTCCCATCACCCATAAATATTAAACATGTTCATGGCACAATTGATTTAGTAATGCCTGCTGTGGCAACCCAAATCTTACATTTGAAAGTAAACGTTTTACTCAGCACGTAGGCAGTCAATTCGGAAGAGAACCCACATTCACAAGCTTTCCTCTCACCACAAAAAATACGTTAGCAGAGTTAAAAACACCATGTGGCTTTCTGATGTTGGAGATGAAATCAGTTTGAGTTCATGTTCTATGAATGACCATTTAAAAGAAGGAAGAATAAACAGGAAATGTGCTATTACTTTCAATTTTGTGCTTAGTATATGGTAGCATGATTTGGATAGTCCACTTTAAACATATGATCAACAACCTGTCCAGTGATTGTCATCAACCAAGCTATAAAGTGATTCTCAACAACATAACGGTATATAGCTTTGGAGGTTTAGATCATTTCTAGTCAAACCGTTCCTTTATTTGGATATTTAGAAGCTCTAGTAGCTCTATATACTATCAACTAGTCCTTTAGTGCTACCACAATTTTAAATCCAGTCCATGTTCAAGCCTATTGATAAAATGTATGATGTGGTGTAAAGACAGATAAAATATGAATATACCTGCCACCAAGCATTAACAGTGAAAAGGCTGATAATGAGACATGAAGGATCCACCATAAAGGAGTATGATGCAATTGGTCAGAATTCACAGACTTCTTGAAATATGTTTTATTCAAAGGTAGAAGTACAGAACATTATAAAGATTTTTTTTTTTTTTAAATTGCCCTATACATGTGTATTTACAAAAATATACAGTTTTATTTATTTAACAGGAGTAAACTGTAAATGCAAAAATAAAAAAAAAATATTTAAAAAATCTGGGCAGCATAATTACAATTTCTAAGAAAAAATACTTTTTTATATTTTCATAAAGCTTAAATTCCTGTAACAAAGCAAATTTACCACTGTATTAAGTATAGAATTTACAGTAATCATGCCAAGAGTCACTTGTTTATTTCAGAAACTCCATATCAGTCGACACTACACATGAACAATAATGTGCTGAGTAGTATTAAACAAGCATTGAACATAGTCGAGGTTTGTATTTGCAGGACTACCTTGTGAATTTGAGGATTGCATTTTTATCTTCTATGCTTGCAGTCACTGTCCAAACGGTTCTCTAAATGACTATTATAGTACACAGATATCTAAGTAGAAAGACTAAAAAGATGCTATTAACAATTCTCAGCTGATGTGTGATAGATGAGCTTTTAAGTGGAAGTTACTGTAAAAGGTTTACAACAGACTACAGAGACAATGCTGGTGTAGTGTCTGTGTCAGACATAACAGATGGTCTTTTGGGAACCGACTGCACTTTGTTAATGCCACCAAGCCCTGAGGTCAAGCACTGGCACAGATGGAGCAGATCCTTTCGAAAGCGTACCCCAATGAAAGCATACAGGATTGGGTTCAGGCAACAATGTGTGTAAGCCAGACTCTTCACAACCTGTCCAACCACATCGAACATCTTTACAACATCGCACTCTGTCATGGTCATGTTATAAGCTTGTGTTGCCTCTACAACCAAATGCCCATTGTATGGCAACTGAGAGAGGACAAAAACTGCGACCACAGCAAAGATGACCCTTAGTGCTTTGTGCTTCTCAAAGTTGCGAGCCTGTATCAGGGTGCGGATGATCACAGAATAGCATGCCACCATGACCAATAGAGGTAGGCAGAAGCCTACTGAGATCTGCAGGGACAACACCAAGATTTTGGTAAGGTTTTTGTCCTCAGAGGGATAAACCAGACTGCAGAAGGATTCCTCTTGCAGGTTTGTCTTCACTTTAGCAGATAGAAACTCCGGGAGAGATAAAAGACAGGACACCAGCCACACAAACAGGCAGGCTAGCTTGCTGTAGAACATCCTCTTGTTTTTAAAGTTGTGGGCCTGAGTTACGCGGACTATTGCTATGTAGCGGTCTACGCTAATGCAAGTAAGCAGCAGCATGCTTGCGAAGAAATTGATCTTGTAGACAGCACGGACTCCCTTGCAGACACTGACACTAAATACCCAGCCCTGGGCAGCATCTGTGGCCCAGAATGGGAGTGTGCCCAGGAACAGCAGATCGGCTATTGCCAGGTTTAGCAAGTAGACATCAGTCATGGTTTTAAGTCGGTTTCGTACAGTAGTGTAGATCCACACAACAAGTAAGTTGCCTACAGCTCCCACTGCAAAGATGATCCAGTAAAGAGGGGGTTCATAAGAGCCACGGAACCCTCTCACCCAACTTTTATCGCAAAGGCCACTGTCTGGTGCTATATAGTCTTCCTCACTGTCTGTTGTAACAGTAATCTGCCGAAAAAATAAATAGGTGACATATTACTGCAAGAATAACACTCTTTATGCCAGGCTCAGCTAACTGAAAAACTGTGCAAGAAGAGAAGTATTATGTGTCTTTTGCATTTTTGAAGTAATGGCACTGAGTGGTATTTGGTGTACTACTGTAGATGATGCCTAGTGTATGGTTTTCATTATTATTTGGAAACCAGGAACTTCTGTAGTGCCGTTTTTTTTTTTTTTTTTTACTGCTGTCTCACACACGTAAAGTTTCACATGCTACCTTTCATACTCCAAACATGTATTTCCTGTCTTTTGGGGGTTTGTGTGTAACAGCTGTCTCGCACTGCATTAGAATAAGAGACAAGAGATGTTTTGCATTAAACCCGGGCAACTCTAAACACTAACTTTCCAAAACATACTCAGGAGCTCAACACAGGTGCAGGTGTGTGTCACTAGCGGCAAAACCACACTAGAGCACCACATCCTCCTTCTGAAACGACCTCAGAGGGTGACATAACCAGCACCCCTTATACACATCAAAAATGGAGTGACTGCATGCACTGACAAAGATACTAAGCTGAGATATAGATATGTTTCACAGTGGAAAGAGCTATGTCTTCATGGTAATTACAATATTGCAACATGATCCCTAGAACCCTAAATGATGATGATAATAATAATAATAATAATAATAATACATAGTTGCATAAGCCTGTGTGTATTCACAAAGAAAACAAGAACACAAACAAAACAAAACAAACAACAGAAAAAGCACATGGGCAATCACATTAACCACCACACTACCCACTACTTTTTTTGGTCCTTTCTGCATATCTTGATTCTAAATAGCTTGGATATTCTATTCTATAGTACTATTTGTTTGTTTACAATCACAGTACATATCATGCTGCTATCCATAGTATATGATATAAAATAAAAAAACAGTGAGTAACTGTAACTATAATAAAAATACTTACATAATCTGAAGAAATGGGATCCAAAGTTGATAACTCTACACGATCCATTATTCCTAATAATGATTTACATACAAATAACTTAACAATAGATACATGAAAGTATGCAATGTTTGCTTTCTTTGATCTCAAGAATGTTAGTGTATAAGTTAATATTATTATATTGATGAGTTGGGATTTTCAGACAATTTAAAACTACAGATAAATATATTCATTGTCCACTTATCTATATTCAATATAAGTATTGCAGTCCTGTTATACAATAATATAATACAAAATCAAATATGAAGCATTTAAATTGGTATACTTACAGTTGCTTATTAAGGTAAGTCTCAATTTGTCTGAACTGTCGAGCAGTAAAAGGCAGTTATGGAGTATTACATCTGTACATCGTGGCCTGATTATAAAGCATCTCACTGTGAAAAGTCACATGACCTCTTACCTGACTTAAGCTATGACAAGACTGCAGGAATATCTTTACTATTACACAATCTGCTAAACTTCCTTTATGTAAATATGCAGTTATGAAGCCTCTAGATTGGCTTCTCAGTATTTGCATACTGTGGTCAGGTTTGCTCTGCATGCTGGCAATGAGAGTAAAAGCAGTTTGTAGAGTTTGACATTTGTACTCTGAGAAGCACTTTGAATACAATTGTTTTTGTTTCTCTTAAATCCACCCATCCATCCATTTTCTGTACCACTTATCCTTACTGGCTCACAGGGAACCTGGAACCTATCCCAGGAGGCATGGGGCACAAGCTGGGGGACACCCTGGACGGGGTGCCAATCTATCGCAGGGCACAATCACACACACATTCACACACTACAGACACTTTTGGACATGCTTATCAGCCTACAATGCATGTCTTTGGGCTGGGGAGGAAACCGGAGTACCCAAAGGAAAGCCCAGAGCACGGGAAGAACATACAAACTCCACACACACAGGGCTGCAGCAGGAATCGAACCCCCAACCCTGGACGTGTGATGCAAACATGCTAACCATTAAGCCACTGTGCCTAATAATCTCACAGTGATATGGTCATGCAGTGCTTGCTTCTAAGAATGCACATCACATCAGACCTTGAGATGGATGGGCTACAACAGCAGACCACATCTGGTTCCACTCCTGTCAGGCAAGACCAAGAATCTGAGGCTATCATGGGCAAAGGCTCACCCAAACTAAACAGTTGAAGATTGAAAAAACAAACCATCTGGTCTTTTTTCTGATATCAACTGGAGTTTATGGGCCACCTTGCTCAGGCATGCTTTTTCAGTTCATTCCAGAAATGTTCTGTGGGATTCAGGTTAGGACTTTGTGATGGCCACTCCAGTACTTTCACTTTATCGTCTTTAAGCCATGTTGTTATAACTTTGGAGGTATGCTTAGGATCATTATCCTGCTGGAAGACCCAGTCATTTGAAAATTCATTTCACCCTGTACTATATTGAAAACACATTATTGACACATTATTTGATGTTTTCCTCTTTGAATTAAATTTATTTTTGAAAATATACACTTATTTCAAATCTGATGACTGCAACACACTCCAAAAAAAGTTGTGACAGTTGACTATTTACCACTGTGTAACATCACCTTTTCTTCAATAATACTTATTAAGCGTTTGGGCGCTGAATGAAGACACCAGTTGGTTAAGTTTAGCAAGCAGAATTTTTCCACATTCATCCATTATGCATTTCTTCAGCTGCACAACTGTACGAGGCCTTCTGTGCCTTATCTTGCGCTTCATAACACGCCACACATTCTCAATCAGAGACCTGTCAGGACTGCAGCAGGCCATGCTAGCACCCACACCATCTGCTTAAGCAACCATGTGCCTCCAGAATCTGCAATCATGTGGTTTGGCGTTGTCCTGCTCTAGATGGCAGCATATGCTGCTCCAAAATGTCGACATATCTTTCTGCATTAATGATGTCCTCACAGATGTGCAAGTTACTCATGCCATGGGCACTGACACACCCGCATACCATGATAGACGCTGGCTTTTGGACCTGACGCTGATAACAGCTTAGATGGTCAATTTCCTCTTTGCCTGGGGGAACACAATGGCTGTTTTGTCCAAAATCTATTTGAAATGTTGACTCGTCGGTCCACAAAACATGTTTCCACTGTGCTACTGTCCATCTCAGATGAGACCGAGCCCAGAGAAGTAGGTTGTGCTTCTGAACAGTGTTGTACGGCTTCTGCTTTGCATAGTAAAGCCTTGACTTGTATATGTGGATGCAGTGGTGAATGGTGTTGACTGAAAGTTTACCAAAGTATTCCCGAGCCCATGTCAGAATATCCATTACAGACTCATGACGGTTTTTAAGACAGTGACATTGGCGGGATCGGAGATCACGCGCATTCAGAAGTGGGGTTTTGGCCTTGCCCTTTACACACCGATATTTGACTGGATTCTTTGAATCTTTTAATTACATTGTGTGCTGTAGAAGGTCAAATGCCCCAAATCTTACCGATTTGTCTTTTGGGGAATGTTCTTTCTCAGAGTGTTGGATTATTCGCTGACGCATCTGTTGGCAGGTTGGCGAGCCTCGTCCCATCTTTGTTCTTGAAGGACTAGGCCTTTTTTGGAGGTTTCTTATATACTATGATTAGACGATTGCCTCACCTGTTTCACATCACCTTCTTATTTCAACTTGTCACATCGCTATTAGTCCTAAATTGCCCTTGTCCCAACTTTTTTGGAATGTGTGCATGCATCAATTTCAAAATAAATCTTTACCTTCAAAAAACTATGCAGTTGATCAGGTAAAACATCAAATACCTTGTCTTTAAAAGTTTTTTGTTTGTTTGTTTAAATACAAGTCAAAGTACATTTACAAATCATTCCTCTTTTTTTATTAGCATTTTCCATACTGTCCCAACTTTTTCGGAATTGGGTTTGTAAAACATATAGAGGTCTGATTATTTTCTGAAGCCACAGTGCAGTTAGGGCTGAGTGTATACAAACGTGTGAAAATCTCAATCCCAACACAGTACTCTGCTATAGCCATGCTTGGTCTAGACAGATTTAGAAATTAGTCAGTTGATGAATGCTGACTCATTCAGAGATTAACTATGGTTAGAAAACATTTGTTTGTCTCCAACGATGGACTTAACCGCTAACAGAGGGCAAACAGTAACTTTCATCTAACGGAAAAGACATGAGCTCTGCGTTCCATTAGAAACACTATGCTATGACATGAATCATGAAAATAGCCCCAATGAGTATGCTTTCTAAATGACTGTAAAACAGAGATTTTGAACTGGAGATGAAGGTTCCTCTAAACAGGGGTAGTCAAGTAGACCAGTAAAACATCAACGACTCTTAAATGTGATCGAGGGCATTTATCTGACATGTACATTCTCAGTACATAGTGGCCTATCCCAGGTGCACTGGGTTTAAGATGGTAATATGCCCAGGATGCCACTCCAACAGACTAGAATTCTTTAAACAAATTTGTATTATGTATGCCCTCACACACTAATCCAGAACCCAGAGTGATTATGACACAGAACATTGGGTGAATGAGTGACCAAGCACATTGATTGTGCTTATCAAAAATCTTTGATCATACTGTAAGACCAAAAATATCTGGTAACTATAACAATACAATTAAAAAGAATTTCTCCTGCTGCTCATTACGTAATCCTCTGGCTCAGATTTCATTGACCACTCATTTCAATTTTCATGATCCATCTTCAAAGATATCAAACACAGTGTCTCTTAGTACATAATACTAATATAAAATATATATAATACTATAATATGATGAAATCATATTATAATGTCATGCGGCATCAACTAGGAAGTGGCTTATACTTCCGGGTAGTAAAAAAACCCCGCTAATGTTCCATTTCAGATGATACCACCTTTCTAAAATTCATACACTAGACAGTAGAGTACGTAGTGCATAGTGTCAGTGTATAATACGTCATTTGGGACACAACTTTTTTTATTTTTTATATCTACTCTCCAATAATACTTTTTTGGATTTATTCTCCAATGCACGTTTTTGTAAGAGAAGGAACATAGGGAGTAAATGTACCCCGTGCCTCGCACAGACCAACTAACCACTTTCATAATTGATTGTTGCAGCTCTGGAGTGAACACAGCCTAACTTTGCTTAACTAACGTTAGTTCAGTCAAGGTATCTTTTTCTAATGTCAACTAACATAACTTAATTTAGTACATGAATATCTATGTAAGTTAAGGTTAGCAATTTCTTTAGATATATTATAACATTAGTTATATCTTTTGCTATTTTATCTCTGCTATTGCATCCACAAAAATTACTCCCTAATGATAACACCCTACATTTATTTTTCCTTGGTTGAGGTTTACCTTATCGATGGTTTGCAACTTGCTTATCTGAGTTGATGGTTGTAACTACCTTCCCAAGGTACTAAGAAATATCAAAGCAGCTGTTTGATTAGCTTGTCGATGAGCATCTTCCCCAGACTGTTCTGTTGCAGACAAGGTCTTGTACGTGAGCATCAAGGCCTTGAATGGTAGTGGTGGTTTTGAGGTTAAGGCTCTGGGTTACTGATCGGAAGGTCGGGGGTTCAAGCCCCAGCACTACCAGGCTGCCACTGCCCTTAACCCTCTCTGTTCCAGTGGTGCTCTACTATGGCTGACCCTGCGCTCTGACCCCAGCTTCCTAACATGCTGGGATATGTGAAGAAAACAATTTCACTGTGCTGTAATGTATGTGTGACCAATAAAGACTCATTATCAATTAGATGCAGGCAGCTACAGGAAGACATTGGAGGGAGATGAAGAGGGGTGTGACATGGGTTCTTTTGAACTGGTTGAAGATGAGGCATGCTGCTGCATTCTGAATCATTTAAAGGGGTTTGATGGAGCTGGCTGGGAGGTCCAAGAGTGGTGCATTGCAGTAGTCCAGTTTTGAGATGACAAGAGTAGCTAGTAGCTGTGCAGTTTACACAGTATGAAAGGGCCCTCACACCCAGATGCAGGTTGGGTCTGCTCTGTCAGGGGTACTCGGTTCCATTTTTTTAAGCACTTTTTAGCATTTATATGATGTTAGGAGCGTATCATGATGTAAAACATGTAATTTCCTGTTGCCAGCAGGTGGCACTATGACTATAACTGAACATTGGCATGTAGATGTCTCCAGGCCGGGACTTTTATCAAACATGTGATGTTTGGAGCAGATTGGACATTCTATGTTTGAGTTATAACAACTTCCTTTTTCATGCTGAAATATTGAAATTTGTGAGACCGCCACGCCCACGCCGTGCTGCGAAAACTCAAAAGCTTCACAATTTAGCATCGTCTATGGCTTTAGATGAGACTGACAAAATATGATGCCGATCTGATGAAATCTCCTGGAGGGGTTCGTTAAAATATGAGGCCTGGAAATGGCAAAAAATGGAGCAAAAATTTAAGAGAAAAATCAAAATGGCTGACTTCCATTGAGTTTAGGGCATGGGTTCAAGAGACGTTTTTGTACGTATTGGCATCTTACACATGTTTACGGAATTTCGTACATGTAGGTGAAACGTAGCGCGAGGCGCACATTGGTGAAATTTTGTAGGTGGCACTAAACATGGTTGCAGACATCATAATGAAGAAAAGTTCTGGGGATTTTACATTAATAGGGTTCTTTTTTTTTTTTTTTTAGAATTTTTTACAAAAATATATTCTGGCTAGTCCCCAATGAAGTGTGGATGCAGGAAGCAATTTAAAGTCATTTTCTTCCTTCCTTATAGGTGGATAAATGTGGTGGACAAAACTACAATTAAAAGCATGTAAAATTATCTGTAATTACAGTCCACAATAAACCTATGACTACAGAAGGAAAAAAATTAAATAAAAAATTGGTAAGAAAGACATGCTGATGTGCAGTATTCTACAGTTACACAAACCATCCCAGATGAATACAGAAAGCAAGAACAAAATCGCTCAGAATGTGGATATTATCTAAACCTATCTTAATTCAGAGCCTATTGGCACTGAACATTTATCATTGTTCCCAATGCTGTGCTGAGCGCACAAGACAAGATTATATACTTAGAGACAAAAATTATGTTAAAATTTTTTGTTAAAAATTAACAAAGTGGGATATTTAAGTGGAAAACAAAAACACTCAGTGCAATTTAGATGATAAACTGCACACATTCAATAATTTCATACGAAATGGAATATACAGTGCCCTCAACTAATATTGGCACACTTGGTAAATAAGGCTGTGAAAAACTTTGTTTAAACTTTTGATATTTCCTTTTGAAGGAAAATTCACAAAAATACCTTGCTCTCATGGATATCAAACAATTGCAAACACATTTTTATCAATTCCTATGAATTCTTATGAGAAATATATTTGAAGTATATTCCCACTGATATTTTAAATTTTTAGTACACTTGGGTGACTAGGAACAAGAAACCAACAACCATGACTTCCTGTTTGATAGGGGTATAAATATGAGGTAACACAGGCCAAACTGCTGAACTCATTCATAAGAATGGGTAAGACCAAGGAATATAGCTGTGATGTATGGTGAAAGGACATCTGACCTGGAAGAGGACGTGTGTCTATATCGTCTCAACACACTGTGAAGAGGACGGTTCGAATGGACAAAAAATCTCCAAGGATCACAGCTGGAGAACTGGAGAAGATAGCTGCATATTGGGGTCACAGAAAGTCTCCAAAACTACAATCCGAAGTCACCTACATCACAAGGTTTGGAAGGTTTCAAGAAAAAAGCCTCCACTCTCATCCAAAAACAAACTCGAGCGTCTTCAGTTTGCCGACACTACTGGAACTTCAAATGGGATCGGGTTCTATGATGAAGAGTTCTATGGTCAGGTGGTTGTGGAGCACACAGAGAGGTAGCCATATGGAAAAGTCCCTCATGCCCACAGTTAAATATGGTGGTGGATCTTTAATGTTTTGGGGCTGTTTTTGTGCCAGAGGACCTGGACATTTTCTTAAGATACATGGCATCATGGACTCAAATATGAATGAATGAAATTCTTTCCCCCCCCCCCCCGCATATCAGGAAGCTGGGGTCAGAGTGCAGGGTCAACCATGATACAGCGCCCCTGGAGCAGACAGGGCTAAGGGCCTTTGCTCAAGGGCCCAACAGTGGCAGCTTGGCAGTAGTGTTAGGGCTTGAACCCCTGACCTTCTGATCAGTAACCCAGAGATTTAACCATCAAGCCACCACTGTACCATTTAATATCAACAGATATTAAATGAAAACCTGACTGCCTCTGCCAGAAAGCTTAAAATGGACAATGATACAAAAAATACATCAAAATCAACATAAAAATGGTTTACTGACCACAAAAGCAAGGTCCTGCCATGACCATCCCAGTCCCCTGACCTGAACCCCATAGAAAAACTTAGCGGACGCTCCTCTCCACCCCAGCATGGACTGCAGAATTTGAAGGATCTGGAGAGATTCTGTATGGAGTGATGGTCTCAGATTCCTTGACACATATTCTCCAACCTCATCAGGCGTTATAGGAGAAGACTCAGAGCTGTTATCTTGGCAAAGGGAGGTAGCACAAAGTATTGACTAAAAGGGTGCTAAAAATGGTTGCACACCTATATTTAACAAAGATGTGTGTGTGTGTTTTTTTTTTTTTAAATAAACCCGTGTTTTGTTTGCAATTGTTTCATACCCATGAGAGCAGAGTATTTTTTTTTAACAAAAGATCAAAAGGTTAAACAATAAAGAATTTTTCATAGATGCCTTTGCTCATATTTACCAAGGGTGATAATATTAGTGGAGGGCACCGTAGGATACACAGATACAACAAACATCCCTAAGCACAGCAACAGTTTTATTCAAATGGGTAGCTCTTGTTAAAGAGAAATTTGGGAATAGCAATGACTATTAAAAAAACCTCTTTTTTTGTCTCTCTTTTGTTTCATTTTTTGGTCCCTTGCAATGTTTGGAGTGTTGAGGCCAAAACTGACATCAGCTTCTTTTTGCCCATAAAACCCCTTTAGACAAGCCATTTTCTATGGTCCAGGACTTCACTCATCAGACTCGTATCTGTGGAAAAAACACAGAGGAACAAGGTTTATCAGATTAAAATTGGGATTTCAATTTACAGTTTAGGATTTTTCTAGGTCTAACAACCCTGATTAAAAAAAGAACAGAACAAAATGCAGGCATGAGAGAGAAAGTTGCACAGGTAAATGTTTTTGCAGCTCTATCACCTAATTCACCTTGAAATTGCCATCAGTTGTGTTGGAAGAGGAAACCACTAACCTTTAAGGCTTACAGATGAACGGAACATTCCATTTTTCAAACTCAACTGAGACCACAACACTCCCTTCCCTATCATGAAGGTTTCTGCCATCACCAGGCTTGTACAATCATTTTTTAAAAAAAATGAATGATTAAAATTGACTAATGATTTAATTGTCCAGAACAGATAAAAAAAAAAAAAAAAAAGATTACACAAATATAATCATGTAGGAACAATTACATTGTTATATATTGCAATGTTGAACAGGCCTAGCCAGCACTGTGTGTTTTTCCAGCACTACATTTGCATAAAGTGCATTTGAACAATATAAACTCAGGATTTTGGACAGGACACCAGTAATTGGGTGACATTAAATTCTCATGCAGAAAAGTCGCAAACTTTCTTTGCATAACGTTAATAATGGAGATGTTAAGATTGCTCCAGGTGTAGCCGGGTGCATAATGCAATCCAATTCCGGGAGACTAAAAGACAGTTCTTGAATTCTTGTTCCAATCTTCAGCAAAGTCGCTCAGTCATATGTTCTGTGTGCACAGATTTCCTGTAGTACAAGTACTAACATAACAAATAAAATGAACACAAAAGGGAGCGTTCCCATAAGGAGTGAACAAAGATGTCTGCCACAGAGGGCGCCATATATGTTTAATTGTTGCACACCTATATTTAACAAAGGAGTTTTTTTGTTTTGTTTTTTAATAAACCTGTGTTTTGTATGCAATTGCTTGATATCCACGAAAGCAGAGTATTTCTGTAAAAAAAATTTTTTTAACAAAAAGAGCAAAAGGTTAAACAATAAAGACAATTTTTCACAGCCTACTTTGCTCTTATTTACAGACGGTGCCAATATTAGTGAAGGACAATGTATATATATATATATATATATATATATATATATATATATATATATATATATATATATATATATATATATATATATATATATATATATATAATATAAAAACACAACTGTTTGTCCTATATAACAGGTGTGTTAATGTACAGTTTTAGTCTGAAGTGTATATTTGTAACAGTCTGGAGTTTTATTTTAAATAAAGAAAAAAATGTTTCTGAAACTTTGGGCTCCCCCCCAATCCGATTACTTAAAATAAAAAAAATAAATAAATAATCGGCTGATTAATCATTTATGAAAATAATTGTTAGTTGTAGGTCTAAATCCCAAACCAAAATGTATTCAGTGTATAGCAAAAACAAAAAACTTGGCCTTGCTGTTACAGTACTTTCAGAGGGAACTGTTTATTTAGGCGCACTGATTATTTAAATATATATTAAATATTAAAGTAGGCCTGACCTTTGTAATCTTTTCCTGAGCTCCTTAATCTGGTCATTCTTCTTACTCAGAATCTCTTTCATGTTCCGATATGCAGCTGTCTCTTGAAACTTCTTATCTAGTTCCTAAATAAATACACACAAATATTTTGTGAAAAAATAAATAAATAAGAAATTGATGTCCAAAAGTACGAGTAATACAGTTTAAAATCATGTGGGCTTTTTTCCATGAAATTAGCTGGAGTTGACCCTGTAGTGTAAAATGATGAAGTTAGTTGAATTTAAAATTTTGTTATATATTATAAATGCACAGTGTTAATTTATGATTAATCAGAAACATAATTCAAGAGTAAAACCTGGTCTTTGTATCCTATATCTAATGAGGTGGAGAATTTGTAATAATGCTAACAATAGTTCCTCAAAATACTAACAATGGACCTCATTTATCAAGCTGCATACAAATGAATGTATTAATACACCATTTCACAAGTGCTTACAGAAATATTCATGAAAATCCTGTAAATTCAGAAAAACTTATGTATTCTACTTCTGTGTGTAAATTTATATATTTCCGTAAAGCTGTTTTGGGACAATGTCCATTGTTAAAAGCACTATAAAAATAAAACAGAATTGAATTAAATTTACACATGTGCACATTATACATATATGCATATGTGCCGCTGCTACGCAAACAGCATTGTTCACATTCTCGTTTGCGTATCTAATGTACATCTGGAGGATTAAACACATCTGCTAGATGACACATCTGAGCCCAAACATCTCTGTCCATCTGGTTTCCAAGTAAAACTGTAATGTTTAGCATTTCATGCACAGCAACATTAAACACACTATGTTTCCAAATTTAACTTAAAAACTTTTCTAGAGTGGGCACAATCGTTGTTATTGGGCTGCATCTCAAATTGAAAACACTCACATTACATTCAACAGTATTTACTAATCTAGAAAATTCAGAAAACTAGTCTGCAAAACAGACCTTCCAGTAGGTACATTTATTATTATTATTATTATTATTATTATTATTATTATTATTATTATTATTTAATTCATACTGTAATAGGGAAACCATTAGTGCTCATGGTTTAAAATAGTACATGTGATTTCAGACACAACACAGTGTCACATGGTGCTATACTGCCTCTACTATTTATGTTGGTATGGCACCATGTGGGCATCTTGCATTAATTTCTGAGTGTGTGCACAAGCAACATGTCAATTGACTGCAGGATACACGTGGCAGCCATCTTGCGGACACAGAGTTAACAGCAAGCACGAATCAGCATTAAAAATACTGACTAATGTATATTTTGATTGATTGAACCAGTCGTTTATATTTATATTATTGGCATTAATAAATGCATGTGAAAAACAAAGAAAGTGTGCAAAAACAAAACCATAAATTAAGACAAATAAAACTAATCATTAGATTATGACAAAAAAAATTCCACCATAAACGGAGGACAGCTATTCCGATAATTTTGCAAATCCAACAGAAAATTTTCTTTCAGTTTGGCTTATGCAAACATTTACATACAACTTTACTAAAAGACTGATAAATGAGGCCCAATCTTAGTATTATTAACTGTGCATGGCAATAATAGAAATGCTAACAATGCTTTGAAATATTGATAAGTTGTAAGGTGCAACATAGCATTATTAGCTGTGCACTGAACCTGAGGAGCATTCAGAATCAATACCTTCTCAGCAAGAGCGAGCTGATCTTGAACCCGGAGCAGCTCATGTTTAGCTGACACCAGGCTATCCTGTAGCTCCTTCTGTGATGAAGTACTGGCGCTGAGAGTCTTCTCAAAATCGATCTGCATGGCTGCCACAGTGCCCTCCAGTTTAGAGATCTCCTGAGCATGCGTGGCGTGCTGAAGGACAACCAAAACATGCCTAAAAATGTTTTATTAAGCTTGGCAATCTAATCCGTCTACAGAACTCCAAGTTCTGTACTTACTGACGGAGCAAACAAAAGACAATAAAAGAAATAATAAGAAAATCAGTGCAGCAACCAAAAATGTTGTATGCATTAATTGTGAATTTGGCTCTGTCCACACTGCAGATTAATACAACAGTTGTATTAAAACCCAGATCTTCTCACCTAATTATAATCATTCAATCAAAGCGGCAAAAAAAATTTGTTTGGGCAAGTGTGGTTGTAGAGGCTGTGGAGAAAGGTACAGCCAGCTCCATCAAACCCCTTCAGATGATTCAGAATGCACTAACACGCCTCGTCTTCAACCAGCCCAAAAGGACCCATGTCACAGCCCTCTTCATTTCCCTCCACTGGCTTCCTGTGGCCGCCCAAATCAAATTCAAGACCTTGATGCTCATTTACAAGACCTTGTCTGGAACAGCGCCCCCTACCTCAACAGTCTCCTGAAGGCTTACGTTCCCTCACGCAATCTGTGATCGATTAACGACCGATGCTTAGTAGTTCCTACTCAGTGTGGCTCAAGGTCCCTTTCCAGAACCTTCACACTAACTGTCCCTCAGTGGCGGAATGAACTTCCAACCTCAATCTGGACCGCAGAATCTCTCACCATCTTCAAAAAACAGCTAAAGACCCACCTCTTCCATGACTACTTATCTAACCCCTAAAACACCAACCCCACAATACCTTTTTATAAAAAATAAATAAATAAATTACTCTGACACTTACACCTCAACTCTGCACACTTTGCTTTTCTAGAACTCAATTAAAAGATCTTGTATGGTAGCACTACTTTTATTGTTCTCAGCTTGATATATCGCTTTGCTTGTATTTCCTCATTTGTAAGTCGCTTTGGATAAAAGCTTCGGCTAAATGAATAAATGTAAATGTATAAATGTAGGTATAGACATACCTGCTGATCTCCTTGGATTTTTTGAAGATCATTCAGGGCCCTCTCAGCCTCACACTTTTCATCTAGGGCACTCATGGCCTACAACACAACAGCAGCAGTTAAACACAACTTTATATATAATGACTGAATTTACTTCTACAGGCAGTAAGCTCAAATTCTTCCAGTGGCCCATATATTTCTTCCCTAAAATGATCTGCATGTATATATTTCCAAGAACGTAATGTCCATCACAGAGGCATTTATAGAGCTTTATGGATCCCCCAGAGGCCTCACTTGTTTTGTTTTTTTCATATCTAATATGTCCTAAGATGTTTTCACATTGGTGTCTTCCTGGTTTAATCATGGCAAACACTCATGAGTGAAAATCAGGATTAGCTGATGTCTAAGACCAACAATTCATTTGGTTTCTGTAAAAATTGATGTTACTAGAGTAAAGGTACATTAAATCGCTTTATTTTCTATAATAAAGCTGAAATAGTACAACTGCCTACATATTATCTGAAAAAATACTGTTATTCCTTCCTAAGGCCACATATTTACCTATAACCTGGTTTTAAATGTAGACTACCTGCTCTCTTGTCTGACTGCCATCAACCGTCCCAGCGGGGCTGGTGTCATTTGAAAGATACTGAAAGGCTCTTTGTAACATAGTGGATGTGATCCAGTGATAGAGTAATTTTTATTTTGGTAATGGCAGAGATAGGCACACCATGAAAGATCACATGACAAGTGTGCAGGTATACAAGTGTTCCTAATAAAATGGATGGTAAGTGTACTTTTGGTCCCTTAGGGGGAGACCACACATTGAAAGTATTGTAATTCATACACTGGTCACCCAATTTGGATGTAAATACCCTCAATTTAAAGCTGAAGTCTGCACTTCAGAGAGAGAGGGAGAGAGAGAGAGAGAGGGAGAGAGAGAGAGAGAGAGAGAGAGAGAGAGAGAGAGAGAGAGAGTATTGGAATGGCAAGGCCAATTCTTGTTTTTGCTATACACTGAAAAAATTTGGAGGACCAGTTTTGGGGTGGGTAAACGGGAGTCACTAAAGGAAGATAATATAACACTGTCAGACACAAAGTCCGGTAAAAAAATATTAACACAAAGCAGACATACATTAGACAAAGTACGCTTGCAATTGCTGTGCAAATACTTATACTAATATATATATATATATATATATATATATATATATATATATATATATATATATATATATACACACACAAATTCCATAATTCAACAAGTCCATAAGTACTTGATTGTGACAATTTTTCGAACTTTGCCTCTGTACGCCACCACAATGTATTTAAAATTAAGAAGCCAATATGTGATTGAAGTGTAGACTTCCCGCTTTAATCCAAGCTGTTTAACAAAGATATTGCATTAACCACTTAGCAATTACAGCCATTTTTACATAGCCCCTCCATTTTCACAGGCACAAAAGTAATTGGACAAGTGACCGATAAGCAGTTTCATGGCCATGTCTGTCCTGTTTTCTCATTATTTCACGAAAACTAAGGAGATAAATGGTCTGGAGTTGATTGCAAGTGTTAAATTAGCATTTTTTAGCTGTTCATAAATTAAATAATAAACGACTGTCATTTTTAATACTTGGTTGTAAACCCACAATACCATCACCTTGTTTGACTGTTGGTATGTTCTTTTTATTCTCCATTTGAAGATAATGGCTCTCTCTGTGGTTCGCTGGAGTCCCAGAGCCTTAGAAATGGCTTTGTAACCCTTTCCAGACTGATATACTTCAATAACTTACTTTCTCATAACTTCCAGAATTTCTTTTTGACAGTGACATAGTGTGCTGCTTGGTGAGACGTTTTACCCTACTTCACATTGCTGGAAAGGCTTTATTTGTCATGTTTAGATTCAGCAGGGCTGGCAGTAATTAAGCCTGGGCGTGTCTAGTCTAATTATACCCAATAATCAATTCAATTTCGTTAACTGGTTGATTAACTAACAAAGGGGCAATTACCTTTCGACACAGACCCAGCTGATGTTGGAAAACATTTTTCCTTCCACAAATGAAATTATCATAATTTGAAAACTGCATGTGTTCTGAAACAATTATGGGTGACAAATATGCAAAAATACAAGAAAACAGGGCAAATACTTTTTCACAGCACTGTATGCAGGAGACTCAGGATACACATCTTGACTTATAAAATCAAAGGCTCATTTCAATCAATATTTACCTGACTTTCCAATGTTCGAAGTCTAGCTCTCAGTTTATCATTCTCTTCTTGTAGTCTGGAAATTTCCTGGTAAACAAAAACAGGAACCATAATCAACAGAGACCTATGCATTTGATCTGACTTCAACACCATACAGAAGGAATTTAACAGACATGTGTATTAAAATAAAATATAAGATTCTATATGTATTAAGATGAGGAAAATCATTACCATGTTGAGCAGTTCTGACACTCCTCCCTCATTCAGTGGGGTTAGCCTGGGTTTGCTGGATTCCTGATTTACCTTTAAAAAGAAAAGGAAAAAAAAAAAGTTCAACCCTGTGGACAACCTTCATGTATATGTATATATATGTATGTATGACACTGTATGTACATAGTTTAACATAAAGAATCTACTGCATCCTTAAGCACATTCTAACAACTGTCTTGCTTAGATTTAGGGAGGTAATAGTTAATAATATGAAATTAATAGGAAATATTTTGTGAACAAATGAGAACCCCATGAATTATTACTGTATGTCATTAGTAGCTTCAGATTCATAAATAAAACAAAGACTGTATAGTGACAATAAATAAATTAATGAAGTGCTAATGATTATATAAGTGTCGATACCAAAATATATGATCTAACTGATCATTCCATCACCACATGTTTAATTCCTTGTTGTACTGTGAATGCACAGTATTGCAAATATCACTGAATGCAAAATATAAAACAGCAGCACTGTGAACATGATTTCAACATTCTAATTGTGCTGCATGTTGCGTGAGAAAATGCCAGAAGTCACAGGTCACATGTTAACTTGCTGAAGGTATGAAGCCTGAGATGGCAGTACTACCCACTGAGCACAATCAAATCTATACTTGAAATTGTGGACTCAAAAGCACCAACCTTGCTGTTAGATGTAAAATCAGTCTTTTCAAATGCTGCTACTTGTTCCAGTAATTCTCTGTGGAAGGTAAAAAGAGAGGGAAGATCACAGGTGAAAGTGAGTCAAGAGAGAAAGGAAAGAGTCAAGCTGAGGAAATGAGATTTGACTTCATACATTATTACATGTATATCCCATGTATGGCTACAACTCACTTTTTTTCCATGACATTTTATTTGACTTTATAAACCAAAATCAAGTACATTTATATACCCTCAGTACATGTATGCCAAAATAAAAGCAGATCCATAAACCATTTCCTACACATACAACATACATTTTCTCTATCTATATTGGTTAATGTTTAAGAAGTTCAACCAATCTTTTTGTCTGATCTTGTCTGAATTGTGATTTTAGCCTTGCTAATTAAAGTAGTGGATCGTTCAAGTTCTATGTCTATGAAACAGGATAATCAACAGATAGATGTTTTGCCAGACTTTTAGCTGAAAACGTTGAGAAAACTATAGCAAGCTTTCTATGTTGCTGTTAAGCCTGAAAAAACTTTTCTTTAAATGTTTTGAAAACATACTTTTTCGAGCTCGTCCTAGGCCGTTCGTCAGATTTGCATGAAAGTTGGCCTGCATCATCTAGATGCACATACAACAAAAAGTTGTTCACAGAATTTTGATAAGCCATACCATTTTCAAATGGCGCTTCAATGAATTTGATGAACGCGCAAAATTGAACTTCAGACTGTATCTCCGCAATGCTTTGAGGGATTGTGATGAAACTTGGTGTCATTGTCATTAGGCTGTGAGATTACCTGCAGAGTTTTGTCACACTGACCCATGCTGGTTAGGAGATAGCAAAAATGGCTTTTTTTGCTTATAACTCTTGAACGCTTTCCCACACGATAACCATCATGCCCAGATGCGACCTGAGCAATTTCAGAACAGCACCACATACTGGACAAAATGTCTAATAAGTGGCTATTTTTATTTATTTTTAAATAAATGTTTTGTAAGATTCAAAGTTTACATTTTCCAACTCCTCATACACTGTTAATCGGATTCTAACCAAAAACCTTTTTCTGCTCATGGTGCCAATAATTGGCTTGACCCTGGTACTGCTGTATATTTATAATGTATTACATATCAATACATACATTTGACGCATTTCAGTCAATCATAATTACTACAGAACTCTTAACTAGGGTTAATTAAATAACAGGTCACTAACTGCAATATAACATTTCTGATAGTTTCAGACATGATCTATCACAGCATGAGAATATGATCAAGTGTTTATGCCAAACAAATAAGACCCCCATACTAACACAAGGTGATGGCATTTTGTACATTTTATCTTATACATATTTTTTTTTTATAACTATATGCTTTACCTGCATTTCAAGCAGTGATTTGCTCAACTGCAACCAGACAAATTAAAAATATAGCTGCAAGCAGCTACTGTGGGGCCAAGCATTACATAGCACCACCTTATGGTGAAATGATAATAGTTTGTCCTGCCTCAAGACATGGCCCTCAACATAGCTGTGAAGTTTTATGTCGATACAACAAAGCACGGCAGAGATATGGCCTCACATCCTTTCGCAGTCAATGCCTACCAGATTATAAAGTAAGTAATATGACTAATATAAGTAATATGACTTCAATTCTCACACATGCATTCTCCAAGGAATCACATGAAAAACGAATGATTGCTTTGGATCAAGTTGTTGAAGAGTTATGACACTCATGCCACTTTAGTGCGGCATGAATTGAATTTCATTGGGCTGCCTCAAGACAAGGTGCATAACTAAATTACGTTTTAAGTTTTAATTTTGGAACACTAAACTATTGCCGAGATAAGACCTTACATCTTTTTTGGTTTCTTCACTGTCAAGTTTGGTAGTGCACCATGATAAAATAATTTGTCCTATCAAAAATCTTTAGCGTTTTATGTCAGAAAAGTCGTTTGTAGATGCTACTTGAAAAAACTTTTTAATCAAATGAACGGGCTAGGAAGGGATCAATAAAGTACATTTTTCAAAAATTTTTAAATTGCTGAAAATCCTATACAGTTGTAAATGATGTCATTGGGTGCAATGAACTTGGCATGACTCAATGTTCAAGGTACATTTATGGCAATACCTTTTGAACCGTTTGGTGTAAAGATACATTTTTTCCCCCACATGAATCCTTGGGTCATGCCAAGTTCATTGCACCCAATGACATCATTTTCAACTGCATAGGATTTTCAGCCATTTTTAATTTTCTGAACGATGGATTTTTTCAGTCTCTTCCTACATCATTCAATCGATTATGAAAACTAAAATTAAACTATGCTATGCTAATTTCTTAGCATAAATGTACTTTGATCATTGACCAAATGGAAGCGCTAGAAGCCTTGATGGACCAAAATGGTGAAATGAGCATTGGCATCATCACCAATCAGTGTGAAAAAATCACAACTTTATTCCATACAGCTGTAAGGACTGCCACAGACTTGCATGGCAAAAGAATAATAATAAATATGCTGAACCAAAGTCATCTGTGGTCTATGACTACCATCCAGTGGACAACTGTTCTACCATATTCATGAAATAATATTTCACCTTTGTGAAAAACACGAATTTCAATTTATGTACGAAGTTGTATTAGGCTCGAGTTGCATGCATGCTGTTTATCAACATAGTAATTGACTGAAATGTTTGTAGTATTTGTAAACTCTACAGTTTTGGTAGAGCTGGACTTCTGTTGACTCTCTACTTTGAAAGTTAATTGTGTTTTAATATTCTAACAGGAAAGACCTGGATCACTGTCTGATCAATCCATCTCTCCACCATAATTGCAGATAATAAAAATAATCCTAGTTTCTTATTTCATACTGTAGCAAAATTAATTAGGAATAAGACCACAACAGAAACATGCACACAATTATATAGCAGGGTTAGTCTTTTAACTAACCCAGTAGATAATAACATCAGATCAATTATTAGAATGTTTTACTCCACTTCAAGAGACTGAGCTAATTTCACTAATTTCTTTATCAAAATCATCAACTTGTATACTAGATCCCTTACCTACATGCTTCTTTAAACAGATTATTCCAGAAGTAATCAAATTCCTTCTAAAAATACTTCCCTTAGCACTGGCTATGTACCTAAATCATTTAAACTAGCAGTTATCAAAGCACATTAAAAAACCTGATCTCGACCCCCATCAATTGTCCAACTATAGACCAATATCAAATCTCCCTTTTATATCCAAGATCTTGAAAAAGTTTGTAGCACAGCAACTATGCTCGAACCTACATAGGAATAACATTCATGAACTGTATCAGTCAGGATTTAGGCCTCATCATAGCACAGAGACAGCACTGGTTAAAGTGGTTCAAACATTACAAGCATAAATGTACCTTGAACTTCGACCCAATAGTGAGGGGCAGAGCCAAAAATTGGTGCAAAGCCCAGTGTGCCATATTTCACAACTTTGTATTATATAGTTCTATGGGCTACGGTCCCCTCTGGAGAAAACCCCCCCGAAACAAACAACAACTGAAAGAGGCTGCTGTAAAAGCCTGGAAGAGCATCACAAAAGAAGGAACCAAAATTTGGTGAAACAACAATTCTAATTTTTTTTAAAAATTAGTATTATACTAATATTTTTTCCTTTTTAAATGCTAATTGAAAAAATATAATATTATGATCCTTGAATATATTTTCATGTTTGCGAACAGAGTGCCAGCAAATTCAGAGTCAGTATTTTCTTCAAAATTGGGTCTGTGATGTACCTGCTCTCCAGCTCCGAGATATCGGTCTGCAGTTTCAGGTAGAACTTTTCAGCCTGGGAGAAGAGCTGGCGCAGGAGTAGGACATTGGTGTGGGCGGTGTTAATGAGCTCCATCTCCACCTCTCCATGCACCACCACCTGCAGCCCATCCAGCATATCTGACACCTCATCCACTGTAAATGTCTCCTCAACCAGTCTAGAGGGAGGGGAATTGATAGTGTTGGTTGAGCTAATTTTATTTGTTGAATTCCACTGAGGGAGAGAAAGTGAGAGGATGAGGGACTGGGTGGGTGAGGTAAAATTAAAATTAAAGGAGAGAAAGACTGATTGAGGCAGATAAGGTATATACAGATCCCTCCACTAATATTGGCACCCTTGGTAAATATGAGCAAAGGAGGCTGTGAAAAACTGTTGTTTAACCTTTTGATCTTTGTTAAATCAATTCACAAAAATACTCTGCTCTCATGGACATCAAACAATTGCAAACACAACACAGATTTATAAAAAATTTTTTGCTAAATATAGGTGTGCAACAATTATTGGCACCCTTTTAGTCAATACTTTGTGCTACCTCCCTTTGCCAAGATAAAAGCTCTGAGTCTTCTCCTGTAACGCCTGATGAGATTGGCAAGGGATCTGAGACCATTCCTCCATATAGAATCTCTCCAGATCCTTCAAACTATAGTGGACTCTCCTCTTCAGTTTACTCCCACAAGTCAGGGGACTGGGATGGTCATGGTAGAACCTTGATTTTGTGGTCAGTAAACCATTTTTGTGTTGATTTTGATGATGTTTTGGATCATTGTCCTGCTGGAAGATCCAATCACAGCCCGTTTGAATCTTTCTGGCAGAGGCAGTCAGGTTTTCATTTAATATCTGTTGATATTTGATAGAGTCCAAGATGCCATGTATCATAACACAATGTCCAGGTCCTCTGCAGAAAAACAGCCACAAAACATTAAAGATCCACCTCCATATTTAACCGTGGGCATGAGGTACTTTTCCATATGGCTACCTCTCTGTGTGACCAAAACCACCTCTGGTGTTTATTACCAAAAAGCTCTATTTTAGAACCCGATCCCATTTGAAGTTCCAGTAGTGTCGGCAAACTGAAGACGCTCGAGTTTGTTTTTGGATGAGAGTAGAGGCTTTTTTTCTTGAAACCTTCCAAACAGCTTGTGGTGATGTAGGTGACTTCAGATTGTAGTTTTGGAGACTTTCTGACCCCAAGACACGACTAACTTCCGCAATTCTCCAGCTGTGATCCTTGGAGATTTTTTATCCACTCGAACCGTCTTCTTCACAGTGCGTTGAGACGATATAGACACACGTCCAATTCCAGGTTGATTCATAACATTTCCAGTTGACTGGAACTTCTTAATTATTGCCCTGATGGAGGAAATGGGCATTTTCAATGCTTGTGCTATTTTCTTATAGCCACTTGCCATTTTGTGAAGCTCAACAACCTTTTGCCGCACATCAGTTATATTCCTCGGTCTTACCCAATGTTATGAATGAATAAGGGAATTTGGCCTATGTGTTACCTCATATTTATACCCCTGTGAAACAGGAAGTCATGGTTGAACAATTTCCTGTTCCTAGTCACCCAGGTGTACTAAAGATTTTTTTTAAATACCATTGGGAATATACTTGAAATATATTTTTATCATATGAATTCATAGGAGTGCCAATAACTGTTGCACACATATTCAAAGTTTTTTTTTTTTTTTTTTAATAAACCTGTTGTGTTTGCAATTGTTTGATATATACAAAAGCAGAGTATTTTCGTGAATTATTTGAACAAAAGATCAAAAGGTTAAACAATAAGACAATTTTTCACAACCGTCATTGCTCATATTTACCAAGCGGGCCAATGTTAGTGGAGGGCACTCTAATGTATATAAGGTAGTAAAATGCAGATTATAAACTTGAAGTGAAATGTGATTATAAGGTCCATGAAGTGAAATGTTGCCTCTCACCTGCTGTCTTTGAGTTCCTGAAAGCATGAATCGATGGTCTTGAGACGCAGGAGCCTCTTGGAGCGAGCAAAGCGCATATAGTTTATGACCTCATTCTGGTGATGTTCGTTAAACCCAAAATCAGCCTTAAATATTGGACAGCAGAAATACCAGTTTATAATGATGAACCATACACCTAGCATGCATATACTCAGCACCCAGTTTATTTAACTCCTACCTTCTAAATACACAAACTTTACCAATTATTACATAGACCAGCCATAATTACTGTTGCCAATCTGTCAGGGACATTCGAAAATGCTTAATGTGGTTTAATGTACTAAAACAACAACCAGGGAAAACCATTTCTCTCTCACATTTCTCATCATAAACAGTAACTACTGCTAAGTCAACTGCACCGTAATCCAAGTGTAAGGACAATATTTTTACTTTAAGCATTTTCTCTCTGATAGAAACCCGTTATAAAGAAAACGCTTAACGTGGCTTAACGTACGAATTAATAAGGTGTGTGCTAAATTTGGCCCTCCAATATCACTGTCTTTGTCCATTAAGCCACGCTAAGAATTTTCTTTAAAGCAGTTTTCTATGAGAACACGCTTACTATGAAACTTTGCTAGTTGAGTTCATATTCTGGACTCATCTGTTTGCATCATCAATAAGGTGCACACTGAATTAGGTCTTTTAATACCACTGTCTAAATGGACTACATTAAGCAACATTTTTAAAACGCTTAACGTAAAAATATTGTTTGTATACTAGGATTACGGTGCCGTTCTTAGCAGTAGATAGTGTTTTAGACAAGAGAAATGTGAGTAAAATGGTTTTCCCAGGTTGTTTTAGTACACTAAGCCACATTACGCATTTGTGTCTGTGTGTGTGTGTGTGTAGACTGACAGACAAAAACAATAAATTTAATCCAAATTAAACATATAAAACAGTAAAGTGTGCAAACCCTGAAGTGGTCTGAATTAATTAATAATTAATGTGTGATGAATCAGACTTTACAACTTTTGGTCCTCCAGGTGGATGAAACCCTGGACCCAGATCCATGTCCATATTTCTACAAAGTCTGATTCAGTCCCGTGCGAGTGTGGTTAGTGTACAGGTTAATATGAGACAAACCAGATCTGATGGCTTAATAAACATTACAAGGATTAAACAACGGAGTCTTCAGTAGAAGACATGCTATTAGCGGCCTATTTACAAACATAGCAAACATAGTAGGAAATTTGTGGCCCATAAATAATCTAATGTATATGTAGGTTACTAAAACAGATGTCATCGCACATAATGTAAAGTTTATTAGTTAACTGGAGAACATGGTGCACAGTTCGCTGGAGAAACTACAATGACGTAATAGTGTATATTCTCTATTCCCCTGAAAACTCTCACTAGCTAGCTCGTCGTTTCCAGCAAGTGCTAAAGCTCGATTCCGTAGGTTACATCACTCGTAACTCTTAGCTAACGATCCAGCCTCGATTATTAGGAGTTTAATACAGTAATTCGTGCGCTCACTAGCCTACCGGGTCTAAGCTAGCTACTTACCATGGCAGCAAGATGAAAATACGACTTTATGCAGGAAAAATACAGACGTCAGAGTGTAAACTAGTGTGACAACATGGGGGACAATAAAGCACTGCACCGTGAATTCTAGTTCATTATTTTCGTACGGTATTTTAGAGAACGCGAATTAACAACGTTATTTATCTTACGTTTCCCTTCAGTCTATTTAAGTTACTCCTGGCAACTGAACAGCGTCACTGCACTACCACCTCACAAACAGCAGGGAGCAGTAAAGCACGACAGGCAGTAGAGAGCGTTGAAGATATACGTGAAGAAGTGATCATGGGCCAATAGTATGACTCGGTGGGTGTTTTTCCGGTTCGTATTTCAATAAATCCCGCCTCTGGAATCTGAATGTGATAATATATGTTGGACGGACAGACAGAGAGAATAGCGCTTTGAACAATGGACATGTTCACAAAGCAGCTTTAGAGAAACATATAAAACACAGGATACAGATTTTAAGTGTGTGAATCTATCCTTATTGTGCAAGCCGGTGGTGACGGTGGCAAGGAAAAACTCCCTTAGATGATATGAGGAAGAAACCTTGAGAGGAACCAGACTCAGAAGGGAACCCATCATCATCTGGGTAACAACGGATAGTGTAAAAGTAAATGAAAGTTCATTATGGTTTTTTTATATGAATTCTGTTTGTTGAACTAGTCCACTGTTCACCAAGGAGGCCTGAGTGTAAAACTGCGTGTGGTCATTGCGGTCCCAGGGCCGTAGCAGCAACCGTAGTCCCAGCAACCACAGCAAGAACGTCCATGTGGAATTGAGGTCCAAAACCATTTCCATGGTACTTCAAGCAGTACCATCCTAATCAATCTCCAGGCTGTAGCCTCCAGTTGATGAGAGCTCCATCCAGAGGTAGGGCATCAGGATGGATCAGGCAGGTCCGGAGAGCAGAAAGAGTCAGGATCACTGGCATCTCCATAAAATCATGTGTGGCTCAACAGAAGGAGAGAAAAAGAAGGAGAGATTATTAGGTATGCTTACTATCCCGTGATGGATAAGACTGTGTACTTTGAGTAAAAGAAAGTCTACTCATGGTAAGCTTGAGTAAACAAATACGTTTTAATCCTAGACTTAAACACTGAGACTGTGTCTGAGTCCCGAACACTAATTGGAAGACTGTTCCATAACTGTGGGGCTCTATAAGCGAAAGCTCTTCCCCCTGCTGTAGCCTTCGCTATTCGAGGTACCGTCAGATAGCCTGCATCTTTTGATCTAAGTAGGCGTAGCGCATCATGAAAGACCTGATGGTCATGTGGCCTTTGTAAGTGATTTCAGCTGAGGACAGGGGTCAGCATGGGCACTCTTGACTGGTCTGTGGCTACACAGCCCCATATGCAGCAAGCTGTAATGCAAGCTTTCTATCATAGCCAGCATGAACTTTTTCAGCAGTTTGTGCTACAGTAGCTCTTCTATGGGTTCCAAACACACGGGCTAGCCTTTGCTGCCCACGCACATCAAAGAGCCTTGGGTGCCCATGTCCCTGTTACCAGTTCATCAGTTGTTCTTCCTTGGACCACTTTTAGTAGGTACTAACCACTGCATATCAGGAACACCCCAAAAGACCTGCCTTTTTGTAGTTGCTCGAGTCATGAGCCATCATTTTTTGGTCCTTGTCAAAGTTGCTCAGATCCTTACACTTGCCCATATTCCTACTTCCAACACATCAACTTCGAGAGCTGACTGTTCACTTGCTGCCTAATCTATCCTACCCCTTGACCGGTGCCTGTGTGAAAAAAATCAATGTTATTCACTTCACCTGTCAGTGGTTTTAATGTTATGGCTGATCAGTGTATATACGTACTCGACCACAATGTTGTATATAAAATATACATGAAATAAACACGAGGGAGACCTAGTATGAGTAATATGTAATCGTATTGAGAATTCACTGGGCTGGTGGACTGTATGAACGGATGTTCACCTAAGACACAACACACAGATAAGCAAGGCGCAGGTTGATGATAATACATGTATTTGATTTGAAGTGCGGCAGGCCTCAGAGTGTACTGTCAACTAAGACACACACACACACAGAGGCCTGTGCCGCCACGCGCACACATACAGAAGGAAAACAGAACATTATAAGAATAATAAAAGGAGTATTAGGATATTATAAGGATAATATAAGGATTATAAGGATATTATAATAATATTGTGAAGTATGGAGTACAGAAAAGGGGGTAAAATACTTGCAAGCAGTATAACCAGATATAAAACAGAAATGTAGAGCAAATATGAAAAGAAAAAAGCATTATAAAACAGAAATACAGAAAAATGTGAAAGAAACTTACTCATAATGCACTTGAAGGTGTGGAGGATTCTTTTCTCACGAGAAAAAGTCAGGAGTAACACAGACGAAGGCCTTAATTTTTAAGAGAGAACCAAGACGGGCCGTTTATAAGGGTAGTTGAACCAAGTTGCACCTGTGAGATAACCGTCGATGGGAACAGCTAGGGCCGAGAGATAACCGTCGATGGGAACAGCGGACCCCGTGAGACCAAGGTCTCTCCGAAATGTTGAGTCTCATACCTATCGGTATTATGGGAAGGCTCTTTCGAAAACCTAATGGTGTTCGGGGAAGGCGCTTTCTAAAACATAATGGTATTGTGGGAAGGCTCTTTCTAAAACATATTGATGTCCTGACCCTAAGAAAACTGTATAAATAGAAGAGCTTCAGCTCTGGGTTTTTTAGATCGCATTTTGGGACGTCTCAAACTGTGTGGATCTTGTGTGGTGGAACGGAACGAATAAACCTGGACCCTTGCTTCTTCTCACTCACGGCTGGTGTCTTATTTTTCTTTCTCCAATTGAATATGTGAGTATCTGTTTCTATGTTAAGTGTCTTCAGGTAATAGGCGAAATTTGGACCTACAACAACCTGAGAGGTGCTCTAAAACAGCATTTTCCAGAATAGATAAAATTATTATTAAGGGAATCTTTCAGCTTCTGTGCTGAAAGAATAAAACTTCTACGCTGCACGTAAATAAGTCTTTTTATTTAGTTTTCTCCCGTTTCACTTTTGGGGTTAAACAGACTTTAAAACTTTACTTATGACTGAGATACATACAAAAGAGACTCATATTTCAGTTCAGGAAAGCCGGTTTGTTTTAAAACTATATCAGTTAGAAAATTCCACCATTTGAAGGCCATAGCATTAAAACCCAGGCTGCCACATGTCTAAAAGCATGTGTAGAGATGATATGAACTTAAAAAAGTACTAACCTGCTAGTATAACAGGGTCTGTGAAGGATTGTGTCAATCAAATGAGTAAATCTAACCTGTGATTACATTTAGGCTGTTTTAACATGACAGAGAACAGGCCCTAGGACAAATCTACAGAAAACACAGACTTTATATGTTCCAACTGACAAAGAGACAAATTTACAAGGATACTGTAATGTTCCTCTGTAGTAGTCCTTCTCCTTTTGCTGTAGCTAGCATTTCATTGCAGTAGAGTTATTTCTATGGCATTAACCTTTAGTGCATGCTTTACCAAATACAGTGCTATTTTTCAAATGGATATTTGAGTGAATGCCATTTATTGACAAATTTACCTCATTCATCAGTGAACTTGCATTTCCTCTTTAGTCTGGGTCTATGTCAGCTCTGTGGTTGATAATTTCCAGAATTTAATAGTGGGTTTTAAATCCTTTCCCACAAATCAAACAAATATGTTGCAATCACATTGATGCTTCATGTTGTTACTTTTTTTCATTATGCTTTCTCACATATGTACATCTGCACCTCTTAAAAACCACACATACACATGACATGGTATAGAATGCTTCTTAAAAAAGCTTTTACATTTTGATCATGAAGAAGCATTCTATGCCACATCATTATTCTAACTGAAAAATGAGACAACTGAGAGATTCCTTTTCATCATGATGACTGATAAATTTTGCCTGACAGATGCCTGGTGCTTTAATCTTTAATGACATCTTTAATGATAATGAGCTAGTTAAAAATGACCAAACTTTTGATTATGGACCTTTTAAATAAAAGCACATTTCCACATCTTACACACTATCAGTGTTATTGCCATATTGTGTTTCACTGGCAACAGGGGAGATTAACCAAACAAGTGGGCACATTCAGCAACTCACATCATCCGCACTTTACTTTTCTATCAATCAGGTAAAAAAAAAAACATACAGGCTGCCCTTATGCAAATCACCAGCTTCCCAATATTCATTAGAGTAGATGATGGACCTATCAATACTGGAAAACTAAAGAGACAGACTTGTTGACCTGTACAAGTCAGCTAATAGATATATTGCAAGTTACAAAATCATCTATAAGATGCACCTCCATAACAAGAAGCTGTTTAAGGGTTGCACAAAAGAATCCCTTTTTGAGACCATCTCATGCAGTTGGAATAGTGTGGTGTCACAGACCAATGCTGGCCATTACAGCATTTATTTGACTTCTGTCAGTAGACAGTATGCATACCAACTAATAATTCATTCTTTGCAAAGCCCATAAACACCATGAGAAAAAAAAATCTATAAAAAAAAAAAAAAAAGAGTAGAACATAATGAGAACTTCAAGTCATAAACATGCAGTTCATAAACTAGCCACATGGAATTTTCTTATTATAAGTATGGGACTTGTAAAATTTACATGTTGTAATGTACCAAGCAATGGGATAAGGGACAAACCTTTTATAAAGCTTGTACAAACGTTAATGTGGGCATAAACTAGACGAAGTAAGAACAATATTGAGGGCCCACAATGGGATATACTTTTGTAACGGATGCTTACATTTTTCTTGAAAGCTCAGGTGGTAGGCTTTGCAAACAATTATTTATAACCACCTTCAGTTAATTCTCAGCTTTAAAAATGTTGTCTACTAAATAATACACCAAGAAACAGTCCAGGCCTGGGAGTCTGTTTCTTCATTAGAATTTTAAGATCAAGTTGTCTGACTGTGGTCTGAAGAAGAAGAACTACCTAATTACATTATTGCTATTGGATTAGTTGAAGCAGATTTTGAGTACATACAGGATGTGCGTGGTGCGTGTAATATATAAAATCTCAAGATAATCATCTCTTCATCACTCCTCAGCCTTCAAAATGCTAATTTTATTTTTAACCATCATATTTATAACCATCATCAAGTTACTTTAGAAAAGTATATCAGTGGCACAATACATTTATCCTGCCATCTCTTTGCTGTATTAATCAGCATAATGTACTTCTTTTTCTGAACCGTCTTGAACTACTTTAATGATAAATGTGGATTTAAATGAATCCAAAACAAGGAAAAGGAAAAAAGAAAAGAAATTCATGCAGATGTAACTTTTGATCAAAATCTTTCTTTAGCAGAAAGTAACTGGACATCACATCTCCAGTGTGTTCAGTGCGTACGGTAATATTATCTTAATGCAGTGTGTTGGCATTTGTATAACCCACATTAGTTCAGTTCATTTCTAAGCCACAAACCCAACAGTGAAAAGACAGATATACACAGGCGGGAAAGGGTTAGGGTTAGTAATCTATCTTGATTACTTGTTGTGTTCTATTATGTGATGACATCTTTGTTAAATTTTAGATGTCACAAAAAAAGCTATAAGCATTTAACGTTGCCCAAACCATACATAACCTTTCATATGAGAAAAGTGCAATTAACTTGAACTGCTTCTACTACCTTGCAAAAAATGGAATTTACTGGCAATGGTGATGCAAAATTCTGGATGTGCGCCTTATTATTTCTATATTCACCAAGTGGGCATAGACCAAATGTAAACCCAAACTCGAAACTAGCTTGAAAGATATTCTGCTTGCATGAAGATGGCCAAATCTAGGAGTAAAGGCCCCGTACGCATGTTTTACTGCATATGTAACGTTGATTCAGTATACCTTTTATATCTTGATTAATCTCTTGCTTAATTGTTTGTTCCACACACTGATGATAATTGCATGCTTATGTAATCTGTCAAATGTCTTTTGAGTAATGCCTTTATAGCTTTTTAAGATTATTACTTTGTGTTTGTTTTCTAGCAGGGAAATTATGCTGCATTTGAAACCTCTATTATCATGAACCCTGAGTCTTTTTATGTTCAAATCTCATACTCCTGCTTTACAGCATGGAGCTTAACATAGATATAGCATGGTTAAAACATCGCTAATATCTACATCTAATATAGCTATCATCAACACCAAAGAAGTGCACCAAAGCAAGAGCAATTTGCACAGTGGATAGATGGATAAATGAGCACTGGACTAAAATGCCACACAGGATGATGTGTAGCATATAAAACAGAATGACTGATGAAAACAGACAAAATTACGATTTCAAGTTTCTTAGTCCAAATATGAGGGATTTTTTTCCCTCTTCACACCCAGCAGAAATGACAATCAATTTGCCATTCAGATGATCCTCAGAGCAACAACTCTGATATTACATATCCTCACCTGACTCCATAACTCTTATAAACAGTTACAAATTTAAAAAAAAAAAAAAAAAAAAGGAAATCACTAAAAAAAAAAAAAAAAAAAACCTTTCCAAACTCACATTTTAAGCCCTACAGCAATAAGTCAGAGTGCAGGAGTGGTTTAAAAATCTGAAACCAGATAAATGATTAATGTCTGCATTACTGTAATCCTCCTCCCTTTCATCCACACACCTCCCCTGTGTTAATCATGCTTTTTCTCTGCTTCACTCTTCTCCTCTGCTGCTCGCTTTTCCTCTAGTTCTTCTTCTACTTCATCGCCCTTTCCTGGGCCCTTGAGCCGTGCAGCCAGATGCTGTCTCACATCTTCCTCCTCCTCTTCCTCCTCCTCCTCATCTGTCAGTCCCTCTCTTTTTATCAGCTCAGCGTCATCGTCTGACTCAGCTGTGCATATGCCATAGCACATGAGGCTAATGACACCTAACGGCAGGCCGAAGAGGAAACAGGCCAGCACCGGAGAACTGCGGAACACAGACTGAGACAAACACAAACCGACACATTAATATAAAATATTATGTAAACATTAATGCTGCATTGCATAAAATTTAGCCACTATTATGCATTATTTACTATACCTTTATACACAAACAATTATATACAGTGCTGTGAAAACTGATTTCTTCTTTTTTTGTGTGTATATCTCATACTAAATAGTTTTAGATCTTCAAACAAAATACAACATAAAACCAATGCAACCTGAGTAAACACAATACAGTTTTTCTTTCTTTGTTTTTTATTGAAGCAAAAAAAAAAAGTTATCCAACACCTATCACCATGTGAAAAGCCAATTGCCCCCTTAAACTTATAATCTGGTTGTGCCACCTTTATCAGCAATAACTGCAACCAAACACTTCCGATAACTGGAGATTTGTTCAACAATTTCATAAAAATACTCTGCTCTCATGGATATCAAACAATTGGAAAGACAACACAGGTTTAACCAAAAAAATATATTTGTTAAATTTAGGGGGTGCAACTATTATTGGCACCGCTATTAATTCATATTTTACATTTTTTAATACACCTGGGTGACTCAGAACAGGAAATTGTTCAACCATGACTTCCTGTTTCACAGGGGTGTAAATATAATGATAATGAGTCTTTATTGATCATGTATACATTACAGCACAGTGAAGTTCTTTTCTTTGCATATCCCAGCATGTCAGGAAGCTGGGATCAGAGCGCAGGGTCAGCCATGATACTGCGCCCCTGGAGCAGAGAGGGTCAAGGGCCCAACGGTGGCAGCTTGGCAGTGCTGGGGATTGAACCCTCGACCTTCCGATCAGTAACCCAGTGCCTTAACCACCAAGCCACCACTGCCCCAAATATGATATAATACGTAGGCCAAATTCCCTTAGTCATTCACAACAACGAGTAAGATCAAGGAATATAGCTGTGATGTGTGGCAAAAGGTTGTTGAGCGTTACAAAATGAGAAGTGTCTATAAGAAAATAGCACAAGCATTGAAAATGCCCATTTCCAACATCAGGGCAATAATTAAGAAGTTCCAGTCAACTGGAAATGTTATGAATCAACATGGAATTGGACGTGTGAATTGGACGTATATTGTCTCACTGCACTGTGAAGAGGACGGTTCGAGTGGCCAAAAAATCTACAAGGATCACAGCTGGAGAACTGCAGAAGTTAGTTGTGTCTTGAGGTCAGAAAGTCTCCAAAACTACAATCTGAAGTCATCTACATCACCACGAGTTGTTTGGAAGGTTTCAAGAAAAAAGCCTCTACTCTCATCCAAAAACAAACTCGAGCGTCTTCTGATTGCCAACACTACTGGAACTTCAAATGGGATCGGGTTCTATGGTCAGATGAAACCAAAATAGAGCTTTTTGGTAATAAACACCAGAGGTGGTTTTGGAGCACACAGAGAGGTAGCCATATGGAAAAGTACCTCATGTCCACGGTTAAATATGGAGGAGGATCTTTAATGTTTTGTGGCTGTTTTTCTGCCAGAGGACCTGGACATTTTGTTAGGATACATGGCATCATGGACTATCAAATATCTACAGATATTAAATGAAAACCTGACTGCCTCTGCCAGAAAGCTTCAAATGGGCCGTGGTTGGATCTTCCAACAGGACAATGATCCAAAACATTCATCAGTATCAACACAAAAATGGTTTACTGACCACAAAATCAATGTCCTGCCATGACCATCCCAGTCCCCTGACCTGAACCCCATAGAAAACCTGTGGGGTGAACTGAAGAGGAGAGTCCACCAGTGTGGACCTCAGAATGTGAAGGATCAGGAGAGATTCTGTATGGAGTGATGGTCTCAGGTCCCTTGCCATGTATTGTCCTCATCAGGTTTTATAAGAGAAGACTCAGAGCTGTTATCTTGGCAAAGGGAGGTAGCACAAAGTATTGACTAAAAGGGTGCCAATAATTGTTGCATACCTATATTTAACAAATATATATTTTTTGGATAAAAAGAGATCAAAAAGTTAAACAATAAAGACAATTTACTATTGGCACCCTAAAGTACTGGCACCCTGTCAATCCAATTCTAGAAGTATTGCCACCCTAATCTGTCCAACTCTAGAAGTATTGGCACCCTACCTAATGAGCTCTCTAACTCTACAAGTTTTGGCACCCTATCTATCTATCCAAGTCTAGAAGTGTTGGTACCCTATCTCTCTATCTATTCAACTCTAGAAGTATTGGCACCGTACCCAACTGTCTATCTAACTTTACAAGTACTGGCAACCTAAGTGTTGGCACTCTATCTATCCATCTATCCATCCATCCATCCATCCAAGTCTAGAGGTATTGGCACCCTTTCTAGGGTTTCTGAACCTGTCAGACCACAATCTATTCACCCCTGCTTGTTATGTTATAGGTAAATTGAGGTCATCACTCACCATGATGGTGGATCTGGCATCATAGGCCACACGTTTGAGTCTCTGGGAAAAACCGTCCCCTCCATAAGCCTGTTCGTGTAAATACAAAGAAAATGAAGTGTTGTTACTTTTGCACTTTAACAGTTAATGTCATTGCTTGCATGTTGCTAAGTGAGTAGCAATAATAATAATAATAATAATAACAACAACAACAACAACAACACAATAACGCACAGCATCAATAACGCACAATAACAGCAAATTGGTCATTCCATGTCAATTCAACAAAATTCCAACAAGTTGGTTGCATCAATGTCTTCAAATTACTTAAAATTTATTCTAGGCCAAAACTGATATTTGAAACCGAGAATGGTCATTCATTCACAAATTCTCATTCATTTCTATGAACTGCATTTTAAAAACCTATAGGCAGATCACTATAATATTTGAGATTCGTCAGCCCTTTGTACTAAACTTTATGTACTAAACATTTTAGTAAATTCTGAGATCATGGTGCAATCACCTCTGGTTGAATTGATTAAATACCCAACAGACAATGAAACCACCTATGCCAGTCAGGTAATACTGAAGGCAAAACCACAAGACCAGCAACATTTTCAGAAAACACACTGCATGGAAAGAAGCAGACATAGACCAAGAAAACATACAAATTGCCAAGACATACTGAACTGAAATTTGAGACAAAGGATCTGATTGTTGCTGCACATGATCTCGCAAGCACATCCTATCACAATCACATCATCAAGGAACCATCCATTTCACATCTAATCCATAGTGTAGGATCTGCCAAGAGTATGAAGAGAATGTCGACCATACTATCTCAGGATGAGCTGTCTTTTTACTGGCAAAGACTGAATACATCCATCCATCCATCCATCCATCCATCCATCCATCCATCCATCCATCCATCCATCCAAGGCAGCAGAGTAAATGCACTGAAACATCTGCAGGAGCTACATCATCAAGATGACCCATAAGTGGAACAAACACCAACTGATGACTGTCACAAAGAGTGACAGCGTCACTATCCTCTGGGACATGGCCATCCACACCAGCAGAGATCAAAGCCAATAAGCCAGAGATCAATGCCAATAGGCCTGATGTCGTCATCATCAAAGACATGAAAGAGAAGATGTGCAGGCTCACTGATATGCCAAATCCATCTGACCACAACACCTCCACCAAAGTCAGTGAGAAGCTGTCCAAGTAGAAAGACCTGGAAATAATTATTTGGTCAACGTAGGGTATGAAGAACACAAAGATTCAAGCTGTCATTGGAGCACTAGGTCTTGTGAAGTAAGGTCTGGAAAAATACACAGACTGGATCCCAGGAAAGATAAACATCCACAAACTCCTGAACATCACACTCCTTGGGAAGCTCATATCCTCCATAGATGCAGCTTGTCGCCTTGAAGCCGTAGCAATCACTACTGCTGTCGCTTGTGGTTATGTCTGGTTTTTCATGGTCTGATATGAGAAGGTATTAACTAATGTAATCACCACTTTGCCATAGTTTAAAAATGTATTTTATATTGCAGTTAAACTCAGATAAACGCCATGGCTTTTTTTCTGGACAGAAAAACAACATAGAACTGGTCAAGGGAATTTGGAATGAAAGGTCCTTGTTGTATTTGCTTATTATTAGTATTAAAATGTGTCACAGCACTAAGCCACAGCACTAAGCCTTACACACAATGTTTGCATTAAGTATGCATTACCTGAGCCGTGCCATCCCGGACACTCTTGATGAAGGTGATCAGTTGCTCCATACTCTCCATGGGCTCACTGGGCAGGAAGTACTGCTCGTTAGATGTATTGAGGACAATGACAGAAGGCACAGCTACCTCACTGTGATGTGCACAAATAAAAAGCAGCATGATATGATTAGAATTTTTTTGCTTTATACTAATCAAGGGTGAAATTGAAAAAAGAACAGTCACAAAAAGATACAATGGAAGTGCAATGGGAATTAAGCAATATCCAGACAGAGAAAATACAGAAAAGAACTGCAGCCAAAAATTAAACAGATATAGACTCTCACTTCCAGCCCCCAAAACTGTGAGCAGTCTGCTGATTCTCTCACCCCACAAAGGGACGTGTCCTTATATAATTACAAAGGAATCGATTTTAAAACCTGCCAGAAATCACACGTTCAGGAAGTTTGCTCAGATATCAGACACCCAGCAATGTGCCCTGACAGAGGGAACAAGATGATTAAATTGTATTGCCAGAAACATGAACCACTAAAAG
Source organism: Ictalurus punctatus (assembly GCF_001660625.3). Taxonomy (NCBI): domain Eukaryota; kingdom Metazoa; phylum Chordata; class Actinopteri; order Siluriformes; family Ictaluridae; genus Ictalurus; species Ictalurus punctatus. The sequence goes on along the minus strand of NC_030438.2, from coordinate 189,537 downwards.
ATCTGGCAACTCTCCTGCAAATAGGATTTGTATTTACATACAGCACCACCAAGATGCCACTTAAGAAAAGCCCTTAACAGGGCAGTGGTGGCTTAGCAGTTAAAGCTCTGGGTTACTGATCAGAGGGTCGGGGGTTCAAGCCCCAGCACTGCCAAGCTGCCACTGTTGGGCCCTTGAGCAAGGCCCTTAACCCTCTCTGCTCCCGGGGCGCTGTATTATGGCTGACCCTGCGCTCTGACCCCAACTTCCTGACATGAAATCATGTATGTGAAGAAAACAATTTCACTGTGCTCTACTGTATATGTGACCAATAAAGACTCATGAACCCTTGCTGTTCCAGGGGTTCTGTATCATGGCTAGCCGTGTGATCTGACCCCAGCTTCCTAACAAGTTGGGACATACAGTATTAAGAAGAATTTCGTTTTTGAAAGCTTTTCAGTTGTGTGTAAAGTCAGAGGGTGAGAGATAGTTTTGTATTACTGTATCAAATTATATGCTGTAATCATATGTAAACAAACTCCTTTATCAAAATAAAATAAATAAATAAAGGTTTGTTGTTTCTGTAAAAATGGAACCATTGGAGAGCAAAGAACCTTTTATATTAAAACGGTTCTATAATCTAGAATTCAAAGAATATATAAGGTGAAGGAAGGCTGTAAAAAATTGTCTTCATTGTTGAACCTTTTGATCCTTTGTTCAATAAATTCACAGAAATCCTCTGCTGTTATGGATGTCAAACAATTACAAACAAAATACAGGTTTATATATAAATATATATGTTAAATATAAGTGTGCCACAATTTCTGGCACCCTTCTTTTCTATAAGCTTGTAACAGCAAGAGAAATCATGACATATTTGATTCCCTCTCTTGGGTCACTGGGTGCTCATGGATGGAGGAATGAAGAAATTAAAGGATGATGTAAGTGAGAAAAGAAATACTCACCCCATGATGAGGCTGTTGATGTAGTCATTACCATCCATATGGCCAAACTGGAAATCTCTAAACATTTGGAGAAAAAGCGTAAAATAATACAGTTTGCCAAATGTAAAAAATATCCATTGTTACAATATATTTGTGCCAGAAACTTTGGTCTGACATATTTTAGATTTTTGGGTGGAATTTGGAATTAAATCTGACATCTTGAATTCCATGAACAAAGATCAGTCTGGTGTGAGGATAAGCATTGCATGCATGATTTTGCCTCATGGTTTTCATTAGAGAAGACACAACTAGAGATGCACCGATGTATCGATCAATGAAGGCAATTTTTCACACTATTGGCCATTGGCTGATAGTTTAAAAACATCCGATGATCAGGGCCGATTATATCCTGTCAATCAAAAGATGGCGGGAAAACGCATCGAATTTGTGCTGTGTGTAAAGATGAAGTCTTGTGTGGAATGATGACAAAACTGCAGTCTGTAAACTCTGTACTGCTAAAAGTTTACACCGGATGTGAGCAGCAGTGAAGCAGGAGTTTCAGCGTCTAATAATTTTTATTTTTTTGCTGCGCTGCTCGCGCTGAATTAAAGCACCAGTACACCGTTGAAAGATTTAAATGAAGGTGAGTGGACAAAAAAAGTATATATTGCACAGAAAAATATATTTGTAGAGTAGTATATTTCATATCCAGTTAATATATAAAAGTTGATATTATAGATTACCAGTTTGATGTTCAATGATGAAGTAGAAATGCTTTTGTTTGTGGTGAGTGAATGTGAGACTAACAGGAGGTTTTTTAGAATTCAGTCAATGTTAATATGAATTAATAATATTCAATAAGTTAAGAAATCTTACTTTAATCTTCAGAATTTAGTTCATGTGTTAATGTTAATTAGGGTAATTTTTTTCTGTTTATGAGACCAGTTACTGTGAAACAATTTGTTGAAATGGAGAGAATAAAGTTTTTAACTGCATTTTTTTTAAAGAATTGTGGAATTAATTATTATTAATTTAAAAGAAGGTATAAAAGGCACTGGCACCCTGTCCAGGGTGTACCCTGCCTTGTGCCCGATGCTTCCTGGGATTGGCTCCAGGTTTCCCCGTGACCCTGAAGAAGGAGTTAGCGGTAGAAGATGGATGGATGGATGGAAGGTATAAAAGGCAGAACTATCGGTATCAGCCGATATCATTCTGAATAAGCGGTTATCGGTATCGGCTGAGAAATTTAGTATCGGTGCATCTCTAGACACATCCATAGCCTACAGAATTTATTGGAAGACATCTGTAGTGATATTTATGTAGGTTTATGTCAGCTGTCATGAAGGGCTTATGCAAGCATCATGTACACTACCTTTAAGTAAAGTGTGCAATGCAAAATAAGGAAGAAAGAAGGAAGCAAATGTGTGTATGTGCTCATATGAGAAAAAAAATTATGACTACATATTTTGGGCTATCTATGCTGATTCTATGGAGATCATTCTTTCACTTACTTCTAGGGCCAGAATTTACTCCTATGGTTTGGATCAGTGTCTTGCTGAATAATCCAGCTGCGCTTGAGTTTCAATTTACGGACTGAAGACCGGACATTCTCCTTTAGGATTTTCTGGTAGAGAGCAGAATTCATGTTTCCCTCAATTATTCCAAGTTGCCCAGGCCCTGAAGCAGCAAAGCATCCCCACACCATCACACTTCCTCCACCATGCTTCACCGTAGGTATGATGTGCTTTTTGTGGAATTCTGTGTTTGGTTTATACCAGATGTAACGGGACCCCTGTCTTCCAAACAGTTTCACTTTCGACTCATCAATTCACAGAACATTCTCCCAAAAGGTTTGAGGATCATTAAGGTGTGTTTTGGAAAAATTCAGACAAGCCTTCATTTTATTCTGGGTTAGCAGTGGTTTTCACCTCACCACACTTCCATGGATGCCATTTTTCCCAGTGTGTTTCTGATAGTGGAGTCATGAACAGTGATCTTTATTGAAGCAAGACAGGCCTGTAGTTCCTTTGATGTTGTCCTTGGATCTTTTGTGACTAACTGGATGAGTAGTTGCTGTGCCCTTGGAGGAATTTTGGAAGGTCCGCCACTTCTGGAAAGGTTCACTACTGTGCAGAGTTTTTCCATTTGGAGATAACAGCTCTCACTGTGGTTCTTTTGGAGTCCCAGAGCCTTTGAAATTGCTTTGTAACCCTTCCCAGACTGATGTATTTCACCTTCTTCGTCAACATTTCTTTCAATTTTGGCATAGTGTGTTACGGGATAAAACCTTTTAACCAACTTCACGCTGTTGAAAAAGTTCTATTTAAGTGTTGATTTGATTGAACAGGGTTTGCAGTAATCAGGCCTGGTTGTGTCTAGTCCAGCTGAACCCCATTATGAATGCAGTTTCATAGATTTGAGCAATTAGTAACTACGGTGGCAAATACATTTTCACACAGGCCCAGCTGGAATCGGATAACGTTTTTGCCTCAGTAAATAACTATCATCAGGGCCCAAGCACCACTGGTGCAAAGCCCTATTGGATCTGCTCCGTTCATTAGGGCCCAAGCACCGCTTGAGCACCTCATATTCGGTCAGTGTAATCTAAACGCCTTGATGATGCTAAATTGCAAAGCTTTTGAGTTTTAACTGCACAGCGTGGGCGTGGTGATGTTTCAACATGAAACAGGAAGTTGTTATAAGTCAAACATACAAACTTCACGTTTGATAAAAATTCCGGCCTGAAGACATCTACACGCCAATGTTCAGTTATAATCAAAGCGCCACCTGCTGGCAACATGAAATGTCATGTTTTACATTAACTCAGACATACAATGTTCAGTCTGCACCAAACTTCACTTGTTTTGTACAAAACCTGTCCTGAGGCTAGCATTTATTCCCTTTTGTCACGATTCCCCCTTGAAGCAGCGTGCTCTAAGCGCGAATGCGCGAGCACCTGCTTTTCCGCTGTTGACCGTAGTGACATTGGGACACGTGTGTTTTGTTTATGTTTGTCATGTCTCCTCCCTGTTCCGTCATTGGCTGGGAATTCACGTGGGTCTGTATTGCTCCCAGCTGATAGCAGTTTACACGCTAATCAGGTCCGCATATATACCGCGCTCCCCCAGCACACAACGCGGAAGATTAATAAGTCGTAAGTAAATGTCACAGTCACAGTCAGTTCGCGTCTTGTTTTGGTTATCGACCTAGATTCCTGCCTAGCCCCGTGTATGCCTGTTTGCCAATCGCCTGACCTCTTGCATGTTTATGGATTACGTTTTGGATCACGTTTTGGATTTGTCTGCCTGCCTGTCTCTTTAAATAAACAACTGTTATCCTGCACTTGCATCCGCCGTATCTCTGCTCTGTCACGATGTGTGACACCTTTAATTTATATTTAGATCTCTTAAATAACAGAACATTTTGTATCAGACCACCCAATTTGTAGGCAAGCAAAAATATTGGAACATGTGACTGACAGGTGTTCCTTTTTACCCAGGTGTGTCCTGTTAGCTTGACTGTTTAAACAATAAATAGATCTGAACATCAACTCTTATTAATAGCCTTCAGGTTCACCTGTGAATAGTGTTAATTTAGTTCATGAAAACTATGACTATGAAAAAATGTTCATCGCAATCTTTTTTTCAATGAAGACAAGATGATGAGATGACACCGACAACATTAACTGTGACTATATCAACATGCAATATTGTTGACAAATAAAGATGAGACTAAAATGTAGTTTCAAAAATAAAAACTTTACCAAAACCTCTCATTATTTTCATCTACAAAAAGAGACAAAATGATTCCCAATCCCCACCCCCAATTTTCTATTCTGATCACACTCGTATATTCTAAGTGAAAATCTCCCTTCTTCATTTGTAATTAGATATTCCAATTATCATGAAGAATGAATTAATATGCAAATTAGTTTATGACATCATCTAGTAACATCTTGAGCATGCTTTAGCTGCTTTCCTTTGAAGAACTGGCAACACAGTTGGCAAATTAAATGAGACCCTAATATTTAGTTATATAAATTACTAATTTTTATTTTGAGCATCTTCTTACTCTCATCCTTTACCTGTAAAAGTTGTCCCTGTACTCAGTTGAAACTCTCTGTATGAGACTCTTTAACCTGAGGAAAGATGCGGACAGATAATTCATAAAAGTCAAATTAGATTTCAAGGTGTGCTTTTTACATAAAAATTTTTTCAGCCGACAAGAAAAGCTTATCTGCCACAAAGTAGCTCATCTAAATTACTTTCTGTGTGCTGCCATGGTAGTGCATGTGAGTGGGAGTTCTTATGAAAAAAAGAAATGGTTGATACCTCAAGCTTTCCTCTGTTGCAACCCTTTCATCAATGATAGCGATTGCTACCAATTTACCTGTCGGAGAGGGAAAGTGAAAGTATTAAGCCATCTTTGTCAAAAAGAAAGCTAAAGAAACAAAAGTGAATAATCTACGCATTAATTCTAACTTCATTCCATGCTTTGTCCTAAAGGTCTTAAAGAGGAATGATGAAGCATCTGGAAAAGAGATCTAATTGCATTAGAGTTTTGGAACTGTTGGTATTTTACAGTAGTCAATAAGTCAGAATGCATGTGTGCCTCCTTGTGTTATAACATTATTCTTGCACTTTTAAACAGGAAAAAAAATAGTTCTAGTGACCAGTATACAGTGGATCTGTATATAAACGAACCTCACTCAATTATACGTAACCGCACAACACAATGTCAGTATTAGTGTTGATAACTATCCATTTTCAAGTAAAATATATTAAATGATATTAAATAGTATGCACCAGCAGTGTTAAAGCCTATACAAATGAAATTTGTACGTAGTGTTGCACTTTTAACAGGAACCAAAAAGTTTAAAACTTTAACAGACTTTAACGACATTGTGCAAGAGGTTAATTCTTGCACAGTATAACTCACTGTGTTTGTCGCAATCAACATACAGGAAAATAGAAGTACAGTGTCCATTATATCCAATTGATAACAAATGTTATGTATAAAAAGAGTCTGAATAAATGTAAATCATGTAAAGTGGAACAATCATTGTTCGCCTAAATGCTAAATCAGTGCTAAAAGCTAAATCAGAAAAATTGGAAAGAAAAAAAAACAGCAGGCAAAGTTTTTTTTTTCCGCCCAATTTTTCTGATTTATCTTGAAACATTCAGAAATAAGCATAATAATCTGTATTTTTCTGCTTATTTCTAAAACAACAGAAAGTTACAAAATGGTGAATTCAAAGAATACATTTAAGTATAAAACCCCAATGGCACAGCACTGCTTTGACATGAGGTTAGGGCTCTGAAGAGACTATCTTTGAAGGTACCACTGGACTAACACCACTCACATTCATTTCTATTGCAAATAAAATTAGCTTGTGGTGCAACAGTTTCTGATTGCAAACCTGCTGGAGTACCCTGACCTGAAGAGGGCCATTTTCTAACAGATCAACCACACCCCTGAACACCACCATCAGTGCTTCTGCTTGCTGATGTTCAGTGAGCGCAGCCATCCATTCTTCTTGGCCCAGCAGCTCTGGGACACCTGTAAAAGGTGACTGCTGGCACAGGAGTGTGGTGCCTTCACCCTCCGCCTTCTGCTCTCCACAATTTCCCTGTCCCTGCTCCTTGGATACGAGGCCTCTTTTCCCTGAGACTAATTCCCAGTTCCACAAGGCTGTAATCAAACCTCAATCTGCCAACGCCTTGTTGAAGGTGAGGCATTAGACAGAGTATGCCGACTGAAGGTGAGGTGTGTGCATGTGGATGTGCAGGAATATCTACTAGTGCCGGTCATTATTCAATAATGGGGACAAAAACATTTAATAGAGAAAGCGGTTAGTCCTCGCCTGACCATCCACTGATTTTGAGGACAAATTGGCCAGCCGTACAGGCAGTGTTAAGAGAAATATTTGTGGATGGGTCCTGTAATAGTATAACAAGGAGTGGACTATGGGCAGCATTGGCTGGAGAGGTGCTGCTTGGGCCATTAATGTACTCAAAAGAACTGGGATGGACTGCATTGGCCCTTCAGACTGTAGTGCATGAGGGAATCACTTTGTGTTTTAGTGGATTTAGTGGATTACACAACACAAAGAAACCCATGCTCTGCCAAGCACTTATTGCTGCTTTTTTCAGTTCTTTGTTCTTGGGGTGTTTGCTTTCAGATCTGCGTTCAAGCTGAAAGTCTGTACTTTGAGCTCATATTCATTATTTAATAATAAGGAGAGATTATTTGGTAGACAGATGAAATAACTGTCAATGTTCTTTCATCATTGACAAGGTTATTAGCAATCAAGGAAACCATCTGTGAAATGAGCCAAAATGGTACCCTACAATTTATGGAGGCATAAAGAATTTTTTTTGAGTGAACAATGCTTGAGATGTGTTCCGCAGACACTCAAATATATTAGAGAAAGTACTGAACATATTTAGATATAGGGCCTTTAAATTACTAGATAAAATAAAGTGCTTTAATAACAGCACTTATTAACACCAAATAACAATATGGTTTCCTTCCAAACGTTAACCTGGCTGGTTTGACTTTTAAAATATAGACTACACTGATTATCTCAGCAGTCCTTCACACCAGTATATCATCAAATCCCTACACATAATATAATGAAACCAATATGATGTGTGTTGTGTCGCAGGGCATTACCAGTCTCTCCCAGCTCATAGAGTGTGAAGCCGTCAATCTGCAGGTAACTTTGGAAACGTTCCCTGTTCACCCACGATGCCAAGCTGCCATCTTCATACTCTATAAATCCCAACAAAAGCAGATTATGAACCAGCAAAAAATCTTAAATGAATGAATGCTCTACTAGTTTGACATGGCATGAACAATACAATTTCCATGTAAACCAAAGTGTTATAAATATCATGAATTTCTCACTTGTGCATTAGGGTCACACTGAAATTCCACTCTTATTGCCATTTCCCAGCACGATTTTCTGACAAGGTTTCAGGTCTTATTTATCAAGCTGGTTACAAATGGATTTATTCATCAACAATTAATACAAGTACTTACACAAGAAATTCTGTATTAATGAAAATCCAGCAATTTCAGAAAAATGTTTGTGTCCTGCTCATGCGCCTGAGTGTGTTTAAATTTACCCATTGACTAAAGTAAACCTTGATTAATCATAAAAGGCAATGCACATTTATATAGAAATTACATTGTCAAGTTTAAATAGCTTGTGTATTTCCATTACACACATACAAATTATTTTGAAACTTGTGAAAACCAGTTGTTTAAAATGAAAGGCATTAACTATAATTAAAGATGAAATCTACTTATTGAAGTATTGATTCTAAGTAACTAAGTATCGATCTAAGCTCCATCGTCCAAATGGAGACGTATCGGAAATTTGTCCTTTCCTTTAAGAGAGATCTTAAATTAAACATGACCTGCTCCACACCTTGAGTCTCTCTGAACCAATAATCATGTTTGTTATAGATTGTACAGAGGCATCACAGTCCTAATATTATCTCTGTACTCCAGCGAATAGAAGAGATAAATGTGCACTTAGAAACACTCATGCATAAATAAATCTCTTTCTCTCAGGGAGTTATATTAGCAGTTTTTAGTTCATGTTTAATTTAATGTGTTTTTGGTCATTGTCTTGCTGCATGACAAAGTTCCTCCCAATGAGATTGAATGCATTTCTCTGTAAATTGGCAGACAGAATGTTTCTGTAGACTTCTGAATTCATTCTGCTGCTACCTTCATGAGTCACATTATCATTAAAGATTAGTGAGCAGTTCTAGAAGCAGCCATGCAAACCCAAGCCATAATATTACCTCCACCATGCTTTACTGAGGAGTTCAAATGTTTTGTATCATGAGCCTTCTCCACACTTTGACCTTTCAATCACTTTGGCAGAGGTTCCAAAACTTTTGGGGCTTTCGTTACTGCTGTTGAGCGGCTTGCATCTTGTGCATGGCCTCTGTATTTCTGCTCTCAAAGTCATCTTTGAAGGGTGGATTGTGATACTTTCACCCCTGCCCTGTGGAGGTTGTTGGTCATGTCACTGACTGTTGTTTTGATCAATATTTCCCTCTTTTCTCAGCTTAAAAAATGGCTTGATTTTCTCCCATTGACAGCTCTCTGGTCTTCATGTTGGCATATCCTTTTTAACAACAACTGCAGTCTTCACTGGTGAAACCAAGAGCTCAAACCAAGGAGTAGACCTTCCGAGCTTCTAATTGTTTAAACAATCAATCTAACCAGACACCCATGGGCCACAAGAAACACCTGTCAGTCACATGTTCCAATATTTTTACTCACTTGAAAAATGGATGTGTTCAAACAAAAGGTGCCATGTTCTAAGTTGTTTACCACATCTAGATGTAAATATCAAGAAATGAAAGCTGAAATTCTGATTTACTGTCATATTCATATTTTTCTCTCAAACTCAAACGTCTTTTTTTTTTGTCGTCTTTTCAGTGTATAGCAAAAACAAAAGAACTGGCCTTGTTGTTCCAACATTTCCAGAGGGGACTGAATTTCATATTCCCTTTGCTTCACTTCCATTTTCCTGCAGACTAAACACTCACCATCATAAGTGAAATAGGTCCTGTCCTTGAACACAACCACTGAGGGCAGTTCAGACAATGTCACATACTGCTGTGGAAAAAGAGAATTTGGTTACCAAAAATAAATAAATAAATAAATCACATTTTATCAGATGAATAAATATCTTCAGGGAGTTCTCCACTTCAGTGTGTCAGCAATTTAGGAAATGCAGTTGGTTTCAAATGAGGAAATTTTTTCACAAAATTCCAAAGTCTCACACAGGCACAAATACTTTGTTGTAGTAAATTGCCTCCTATAAAGACATAGTGTTGTGTATGTATGGAATTAGTAGTCTGTTTGATACACTATCAAATCAAGAGTCTCATATAAAACAAAACAATGTAATATCATTACAGCCCTACTAAGCGAAATAAGTTAAAAAGAAGATGGGCATTTGGAAAAAGCAAAAATCTGTTAAATCAAACATCAAGACAGTTCATGTATGTAAGTTAATTTGATTTATTTGCCAGACCCTTTTAGACTTTATGGTCTAATGCATGGTCTACGGTAACGAGTCTCACTATGCAATTATGAGCAGATACAAAACAATGTTATTGAGGCAAGGTTGGATTTGTTCTCAAAGAAGATAAATGCATAAAGGCAAGGCAATTCTCTACAGGAGAATTGTTCATTGTTTCATAAACAAAATGAATTAAATTAATAGCAATTTAATGCTTCAGCAATAGTCTATTTATATGTATTACAAGGTATTTTTAAGATAGTACTAAATTAGCCTGTTTCAAAAATAAATTTGTTAATATTCATAACAAAGCAGCATCACAGAAACCATAACACTAACAGTGTAATAACATGTACAGTATATCTTGTCAGAGATATATACACTGTACAGTTTTTGTGGAGTACCCTAAGTCAAAGCTTGTGAGGGGCACATTCTGACACAGCTCATGAACTCAGAGTCAGATCTCACCTCAGGTATGATGTCCTCAGAGGCAGAGAAAAAGTAGGTGTAAACAATAAGTTCAGAAGCCACATCTATGTACTTCTCCTGAAATCACAAAACAGGCCAAATAAACACACACTAAGACAATTTCTTTCATGGCCTTCTAGTCAGAGTGATTGTAACAGCAATAGGTTTTGTGTTTGTTTTATGAATTCTGTTCCCCTCTTTTATAAAATTTTAAATACATCAAACTAACTTATTTTGTACACAACAGAGAGCAAAGACTGCACACTATGCATTCCATCTGCTCATCCATGTTCGACTTTTTGCTTATAATCTATTCTTTTTTTATTCAGATAGTTAATTTTGCTTGGTTAGTTCTCTTACAAGACCAATACAGATAAGTCAGATCCATAACTATTTGAACAGTGAAATAGGTATTGTTATTCTAGCTATCTACCACAGTATATTGGAGTTGAAATTAAACAATACAGTAGTAATGCAGTAATGTAATGCAGCAGACAGCAGCAGTAAAGACTCATCTCCAAGCAAGAAACTCAGCATCAGTAGACACCACAAAAAGAAAACATAGGTATCAGTATTTTTTTCTCTGAATCATCCGGTGGTACCACATCAGTATCATTTTATAGGCAATTTTTTGTCTGTGACCCAGAAATGGCCAATAAAAGGCCTTCACAAAAATAGGCCTCAGCTCCACTTCATTTATACGTGGTGTTGTTGACAACTTGCCAAACTGGAACAAAAATTCTATTGTAATGTACACTCACCAGCCAATTTATCCAAAACCCCAGTAAATCTGCTCATTCATGCAAATATTTAATCATCCACTAATAAGACAGCAGCTCACACAAAACATCAGCATGAGGAAAAAATGTCATCTCAGTGACTTTGACTGTGGCATAGTTATTGGTGACAGACAGGGTGGTTTGAGCATTCCAGTCTCTCAAGTTTACACAGAATTGTGGGGAAAACAAAAAACACCCAGTGAGTAGCAGTTCTGTAGAAACACCGTGTTGATGAGAGAGGTCAGAGGAGAATATCCAGACTGATATGAACTGACAAGAAGGCTACAGCAACTCAAATACATAAGTACTTGTATTAGGACCACGTGTAGCTAGAAGTAATCTTTCTGATCTCACAGTAACTCTGGATGGACTTTCTGTTTCATCATGTGCAGCAGTAAAAGACCTTAGTGTGATTGACTCCAGTCTATCATTTGATGTTCATGTAGATAATATTACTAGGATAGTCTTCTTTCATCTCAGAAATATTCTAAGATAAGAAATATATTGTCACTACATGATGCAGAAATACTAGTTCATGCTTTCGTCACCTCTAGATTAGATTACTGTAATGCCTTACTGTCTGGATGTTCCAGTAGGAGCATAAACAAACTCCAGTTAGTCCAGAATGCAGCTGCTAGAGTCCTAACTAGAACCAGAAGATACGACCACATCACCCCGATCTTATCCACACTGCATTGGCTATTAGTGAAATCCCGCATTGATTATAAAATACTATTATTAACCTATAAAGCACTAAATGATCTCGTGCCACAATATCTAAGCGACCTTTTGGTTTTCTATGATCCGCCACGCCTACTTAGATCAAAAGGTGCAGGCTATTTGACGGTACCTCGAATAGCGAAGACTACAGCAGGGGGAAGAGCTTTCTCTTATAGAGCCCCACAGTTATGGAACAGTCTTCCTATTAGTGTTCGGGACTCAGACACAGTCTCAGTGTTTAAGTCTAGGCTGAAAACGTATTTGTTTACTCAAGCTTACCATGAGTAGACTTTCTGTTACGCTAAGCACAGTCCTAACAGTCTCTTCTCTTCCTCTCGCCTTCTGCCGAGTCACACAGGATTTTATGGAGATACTAGTGATCCTGACCCTTTCTGCTCTCCGGACCTGCCTGATCTGTTTGGATGCCCTACCTCTGGATGGATCTCTCATCTACTCAAATTCCAGATGGACACACTCACTGTGGTTGCTGGGACTACGGTTGCTTCTAAGGCCCTGAGACTGCAATTACCACATGCAGTTTTTCACTCAGGTCTCCTTGGTGAACAGTGGACTAGTTCAACAAACAGAATTCATATTAAACCATAACGAACATTCCTTTACTTTCACACTATCTGTTGTTACCCAGATGAGTCTGGTTCCTCTCAAGGTTTCTTATTCATAACATCTTAGGGAGTTTTTCCTTGCCACCGTCACCCCCAACTCGCTCAATTGGGATAAATTCGCACATTTAATATCTGTATACCATGTTTATATGTTTCTCTAAAGCTGCTTTGAGACAATGACTATTGTAAAAAGCGCTGTACAAATATAATATAATTGAATTTAATTGAATAATCGAAGGCTTACCTTGAGTGGTGACTCTCCCCCTATGTATACGAATAGTACGTTGTGCCTCTTCAAGACATGCTCAAACATCTGTCTGCTTGGGAGTGACCGCACAGAGGGCCTTTGTACACAAACAAATAAGATTAATGTTTTTCACTTAAGCCCCATGAAAGGAAAGTGATCTAGACAAAGAAAATAACAGCTGGCTCCAGATGTCTACATACTGTTTCCAGAGAGTGCTAATTTGTGCACACATTGTAACTGTGAATCATCAAACATGTATAAAAATAATAATAATAAAAATAAAAATAAATAAATAATAAACTGGTCCACAGTGTTAGTGTTAATGTTAATGTCAGTGACAAAAATCCTACAGTCCTTCAATCATCCTAAAGCTAAAATATAGCTTGATAGCAATCAATCAATCAATCAATCAATAAATAGATGGTTAGATAGATAGATAAATAAAAGAACAGCAAGCTTATAATGTGAGCCTCTTGATTAAGTAGCAAACATCTCACCCAGCCACTCTGTTAGCAAATTCAATGATGTCATCTTTGGTCCTGGGTCCTTTATAATTATAAGCGAGTTCCCCCTTTAGTCTGAGTGAGTGAGAGAGACAAAGAGAGAGAGAAAATTTATTCCAGCTGATATAGCAATTCTGAGCAAAAATGACCTGTAGACACTTGAAATAACCTGATGAGTCCTATATATATATATATATATATATATACACAAACAGCCCGGCCTATTTAATTTAACAACAACATTCTTTCATTTTCTTCTCCTTCTATATATCAGAATTGATACCAAAAATCTAGTAGTCGGTACCGATACCACCAAAAGTACACGATACTCGATACCAAAGCCAATACCACAGTGTGGTATAAAAATAAAATTATTTAAAAAAATAATAAAAATTAAAAGCGGCACCCCTTTTGCAGATTTTAAATCATTTTAAAAACAAAGTTAAAATAAAGTTTCATACTTATGATAATTAGCTAGTTTATGCTGTTATATTATTATCACTGCAAGTTTTGTAAAGTCTAAATTAAGGCTGGGAACAGGTATATAGGTTGTCCATGGGGAAAGTGGTGCTGACAATATTGCAGCAGCTCTGATGTTCAAGATTTGTTTCACTGCAACTTCTAACTTAATAATAATAATAATAATAATAATAATAATAATAATAATAATAATAATAATAATAATAATAATAAAACACGTCATGTTTGCTGCTTGAAATTCCAGTAACCCCAATGTGAAACACCTTTTCCGTGTTCTGCTTTTCTTCTAAACAAACTGATCACGCAGCTCATGCAATGGAAGCAATAACTTACACGCCTATTTTCTGTTACTGCTTCAGTGCTATTACATGCCTTGTGGGACCCATCAAGGACCATTTGCTAAGGTTACAGCAATACACAAACTTCTCCTCAGGGAACTTATTGAGTCTGAAGGAATCTCTCAGGGACTCAACTATTAAAAATGAGTCTTGTCAACATTCCCATCACTGCCCTAATTCACAAAGCAGCAACCACATCACCACCCACCAACTGGAACTGGGAAAAGCGACCAGTATGACGTTGATTTGGAAATCTGAATAGTCATACATAGATGATAGGTGCACATACTCTGTAATGATATACACCCATAATCAGCAGACAACACAAAAATGTGCTTTTTGTCACACTGACTCCTTTTGAACCCTCTAATTAGCTTAGTGTACTACTGTATGCAACATAACATTTAAATTGCAAAATGTTCTTGCATACGTACTTTACACATGCTACTCCCAAGTTAACAATGATCCTGACACCTTCTGCTTGCCGGACCTTCCTTGATTCATCCTGATGCCCTACTTCTGTTTAGAGTTTTCATAAATTGAAAAAGTGCTACTAAGGATGGCCCCAAATGGACAGCCTAAAGATCACCATGAGATTACTGTGGATGGTACCAAACCATAAAGATGGCTGTGGATGTTCTTCCTTGGATAGCCTTAGGACTCCAACTGCTAAGAACAGTTTGCATCTCAAGTCTTCATCATTGAACTGTTAATAACTTCAGTTCGATACAATAGACCTTAAGTTTAAAATGTAACGAATTCAAAAAAGACTTTGATGCTCACACTCATAAGTTTCTCATAAGCTCACAGGTTCCTGTTAACACAATTGCACTCATTGACTATATAGTATACAGTTACAGAAGGTCCAGGGTCACCCAGATGAGGATGGTTTTTTCCTCATGTTGTTTCAGGGAGATTTTCCTTGCCAGCGTCATCTCTGGCTTGTTCTTTAGGGATATTCATAAATTTAATTCCACCTAAACCAACGCATTTAACAGAAAAAAAGATAAAACTATTTTTTTTTTTTTTTTTTAGAATAGCCATCTAATACTGAACTAATACTTACTTGAAGCACCCTTTGATTTTATTACAGCACTCTGTTTGGATAACAATCTATCAGATTGGCAAATTTTAACTTGGCAATATTTTCCCACTTTTTCTTGGAAAAACATTCTAGATTCATCAAATTGTAAGGGCATCTCCTGTGCACATCCCGTTTCAGGTCACCCCACAGATTATTAGTTGGAGTCATGTCTGGGCTCTGGCTAAGACATTCAAAAACATAAAAACATTTAACTTCTTTTGGTTAAGCCATTCCTTTGTTGATTTGGATGTACACTTTGGGTCAGTGTCATGCTGAAAGGTGAAGTTCATTTTCAACTTCAGCTTGCTAGCAGAAACTGGTATTTGTAGCTATTCATCCCTCAACCTTGATAAATGCCCCAGTTCTGGCTAAAGAAAAGCAGCCCTAAAGCAAGATGCTGCTGCCACCACCATGCTTCATCGTGGGTATGGTGTTCTTTTGGAATTATTATACCTTTTGGAATTGATCTCATCAGACCATAAAAACCTTTTTCCACATACAGTCATGTGAAAAAATAAGTACACCCCATGAAAATGGTTGGCTTTTTGACACATTTGGACAAGAAAACATTTGATCATCTTTGAAACAGTGTCCATTAAGGAAGCTGATACACCTGAACAAAACCACAAGGAAAATGAGCTTTTTCAATCATTTATTCAACAGTAATATCAATAGATGTGATAGTCTTCTGTGGAAAAAGTATGTACTCCCTTAGCCTCAGAAGCTATTGCCCCCTTTAGCAGAAATAGCTTCTTGTAGGCATTTTGCGTAAATGTCCACCAGACTTGCTGGTATTTGTGACCACTCTTCTATGCAAATTCTTTCAGTTGCAAGGTTTTTGAGGGTTTTCTTGCATGTGCCGCCCGGTTCAAATTCCCCCACAACATTTCAATGGGATTCAAATCCGGGCTTTGACTAGACCATTCCATAACACTTCATTTCTTCTTTTTGGGCCACTGCTTGGTGGATTTGCTAGTGTGCTTAGGATCATTATCCTGTTGAAAAATTGTCAACTTCAACTTTCGAACAGATGGCCTCACATTGTCTTCAAGCACTCTTTGATATAATGCAGAATTCATAGTTGAATCAATAAATGCATGCTGTCCAGTCCCTGAAGCAGTGAAGCAACCCCAAACCATAACTTTATAACCACCCCAAACCTTAAACATAACCACCACCATGCTTCACAGTTGGTATGAGGTGATTCTCCTGAAAAGCTGTCTTTGGTCTGCGCCAAACATGTCTGCTGTTACATGTCTCCAAACAACTCTATCTTTGATTCATCAGTCCAGAGCACATTATTCCTGGTCTTTGCCTATATGCTCATTGGCAAACTGTAGTCTGGCAAAGGCTTTTTTTTTGTGGTGATTTAGTTGAGTTTGGGTGTTTTTTTTTGTGAGAAAGTGCTTCTGTCTAGCCACCCTACCCCATAGCCCAGACATTTGAGGAATAGGAGAGATTGTTGGCACATGCAGAGAGTAATAAATACTTGTCAGGTGTTCCTGCAGCTCCTTTAATGTTGCTGTCGGTCTATTGGCAGCCTCCCTGGTAAGTTTTGTCTTGTCCTTTTGTAAATTTGGAGGGATGTCACTGTGGTACCCCATTTTCTCTAATTGTTGATGATGGCCTTCATGGTGTTCCATGGTACATCTAATTTTTGGAAATTCTTTTATACCCCTCTCCTGATCGATAAGCGACAAGCGAGATACCGTACATGCTTCAACAGTCA
This sequence comes from Ictalurus punctatus, assembly GCF_001660625.3. NCBI lineage: Eukaryota > Metazoa > Chordata > Actinopteri > Siluriformes > Ictaluridae > Ictalurus > Ictalurus punctatus. The sequence goes on along the minus strand of NC_030438.2, from coordinate 172,591 downwards.
GATGAAACCAAGGAGATGTTAAGAACATCCTACAGAAACAGCTGGTCTTTATTTGAGGTTAATCAGAATAATTTCATTGATGGCAGCTCTATGATAATTACTTTTGAATATGAGATTGAATGTGATTGGTTCATTCTGGACACAGCCACATACATTCCTTTTTTCCCTAAAATGTTTCTGATTGTTTTTCACACATTGTAATGTCACATTGAGGATGGAAAGTTGTGACATCATTTATGTTGGATTTTTTTTTTTTTTTTACATCACCAAAACCTGTCATTTTAACAGGGGTGTGTAGACTTTCTATATCCACTGTATATTTCTGTAAAGCTGTTTGGTGAGACACAAAAAACCCCCAACAATTACATATTCAAAAAATATTCACACATTTAAAAACATTAAGGGTGACTTGACTCCTATTATTTGTATTTGATATATCTATTTTATTTTTGAATTTGTTTCATTCTCTTTGTGCAAATTAACTCCATAGCTGTGTGTCACCTCTGAGATTAACTGCAACAACACCTTACTCCCATGCTTGTAAAAGCCTTGGTCACATGGCCACCCTGAGCTCATGGGATGGCTCAATTCTGCAGTCTTAGTTTCATTAACACCACATTTACAAAAATCATACACACTAATCCTGGGGGAGGTAACAGAGAGAAGGCGACCACAGCCACTAAAGATCAATCAGATGGCACATAAGAAATTATTTTCCACAAATAAGCAGACTACTTAGGACAGGAACAGGAAGTGTCCCTTTGGGGATTTGAGAACAGAGAATGAGCCTACCTTCACAAGGACTTTTTGGCATCCATCAGAGAATGCAATGACATCAGTTTCTGGTTTGTTGAAGGTGTGTTTGTGGGCAGAGATAGATTATAGTTGAAATGTATGTATTTTGTGCTATAATCCGCTAGAACTCTGACATTGTGCCAATATAAAACTCGCTGAGAGCTGCAATTATAGATGCTTAGCAGTGGACAGTGAGCAGTCCATCAATGCATCATTCTTATTAAGAGGAATGACAGCAAATATATTTTTTCCTTGTGAATGCAGCCTGACAGAGTACTTCCATTTACTCTTAAAATGCAAGCTACAGTATATGTAAACTAAAACTAGGATTAATTTCTTTACATGAAAACTGTAATGTCATGCAGCCACATTTAAAACCATACTATGAATACTCACAGTTTTATTGTGGGATATCCTCGTACTCCAAACTCAGAAGCCATGCCTGTAATATAACAAATGCAATAATAATTATAGACAGCTCAAGATTCCATCATTTAGGCATTCATCCAGTAAGTGTAACAGATAGTTTTAACAGGTAGTTTAACAGGAACAACATTCATGAAATGTATCAGTCAGGATTTAGACCTCATCATAGCACAGAGACAGCGTTAGTCAAAGTAGTAAATGACCTTCTACTGACCCCTGATCAGGGTTGAGTCTCATTGCTTGTGTTACTTGACCTTAGTGCAGCTTTTGATACTATAGATCACACTATTCTCCTTGATAGATTAGAAAATGTTGGCATTAAGGGAACAGTCCTCTCCTGGCTCAGGTCATATCTGACCAATTGGTATCAGTTCGTAGATGTAAATGGAGACTTCTCCACACATACCGAGGTTAAATTTGGTGCTCCACAAGGTTCTGTTCTAGGCCCACTGCTTTTTACTTTATATATGCTACCTTATTCATAAACATGGAATTATCTTTCACTGTTATGCTGATGATACACAGCTGTATGTTTCAGTGAAGCCAGAGGACAGACAGCAGCTTAGTAAAGTTGAGGATTGTGTAAAGGACATTAGACGTTGGATGTTAACTAACTTCCTTTTACTTAATTCTGATAAGACAGAAGAACTTGTACTAGGACCACGTGTAGCTAGAAGTAATCTTTCTGATCTCACAGTAACTCTGGATGGACTTTCTGTTTCATCATGTGCAGCAGTAAAAGACCTTGGTGTGATTATTGACTCCAGTCTATCATTTGATGCTCATGTAGATAATATTACTAGGATAGTCTTCTTTCATCTCAGAAATATTTCTAAGATAAGAAATATATTGTCACTACCTGATGCAGAAATATTAATTCATGCTTTCGTCACCTCTAGACTAGATTACTGTAATGCCTTACTGTCTGGATGTTCCAGTAGGAGCATAAACAAACTCCAGTTAGTCCAGAATGCAGCTGCTAGAGTCCTAACTAGAACCAGAAGATACGACCACATCACCCGATCTTATCCACACTGCATTGGCTCCCAGTGAAATCTCACAAATGGTCTCGCGCCACAGGACCTGAGTGAAGTTTTGGTCTTTTATGATCCGTCATGCCTACTTAGATCAAAAGATGCAGGCTATCTGATGATATCTCGACTAGTGAAGGCTACAGCAGGGGGAAGAGCTTTCTCTTATAGAGCCCCACAGTTATGGAACAGTCTTCCTATTAGTGTTCGGGACTCAGACACAGTCTTAGTGTTTAAGTCTAGGCTGAAAACGTATTTGTTTACTCAAGCTTACCATGAGTAGACTTTGTTACGCTAAGCACAGTCCTAACAGTCTTTTTTCTCCCTCTCTCCTTCTGCCAAGCCACGCATGATTTTATGGAGATACTAGTGATCCTGACCCTTTCTGCTCTCCAGACCTACCTGATCCATTTCGGATGCCCTACCTCTGGATGGATCTCTCATCTACTCAAATTTCAGTTGGACACACTCACTGTGGTTGCTGGGACTACGGTTGCTTCTAAGGCCCTGGGACTGCAATTACCACATGCAGTTTTTCACTCAGGTCTCCTTGGTGAACAGTGGACTAGTTCAACAAACAGAATTCATATAAAAACCATAATGACCTTTCCTTTACTTTCACACTATCTGTCGTTACCCAGATGAGGACGGGTTCCCTTCTGAGTCTGGTTCCTCTCAAGGTTTCTTCCTCTTAACATCTTAGGGAATTTTTTCCTTGCCACCATTGCCACTGACTTACACAATTGGGACAAATTCACACATTTAAAATCTGTATCCTGTGTTTATATATTTCTGTAAAGCTGCTTTGAGACAATGTCTATTGTTAAAAGCGCTATACAAATCAAATTAAATTGAATTGCCACACCATGCTTCACAGTAGGTAAGTTGTTCTTCGGCAGCACTGCAGCCATTGCTGTGTGAATGTGTGTGTGTGTGTGTGTGTGTGTGTGAATGGGTGAATGAGAAAGTAGCGCTTTTCCTTTAGAGATTCCACATTTTCTTTTTGGGAAAAGAAGGGTCTGAAATGCTTTGAGGATCTTTTCATTAATAATGTGTTTGCAAACTTTTCTGAATTATCCTCGTCATTCAGCATGCCTCCGTCTCACCTATTCCGTTTCTTTTAAATTAGGCATTGTGTCTCCACCCTATTCACTTGTTTTCCCTCCTTACCTACAAACTCTGCATGGGAAGAGGTGTTCAAGCTGAATCCTCATAACGGTGGCATTATTTCACGGATATATACAACGATCTGGTCACAGGACGATTTTTACAATATCAAACCCATTAGTGCTTGGGAAGAGGAATGGGGCCTGGAGCTTGAGGATGATTACTGGGGCAGAGCGTTAGATAATATACGTACCACCACGTCCTGTGCTAGACTTAGTTTCATACAGTTTAAAGTGGTCCATAGAGCTCTCCTCTCTAGGAGTAAACTGTCTAAAATATATCCCAATGATCCTGACGTGTGTGAAAAATACAAACTTTCGCCCTGTAACCTCAGTCATATGTTTGCGCTCCGTCCCTAACTGCAGAACTTCTGGAACTCTTTCTTCGAAACTATGTCCGACGTTCTTCAAATCAAATTGGACGTCTGTCCTTTAATTGCCGTCTTTGGTGTTTCATCTCAGCGTCAGCCTCTGAACCATAAAGAAGCTAGTGTTGTGGGTTCTGCATCGTTACTTGCTCGGCGCAGAATATTGCTGTCTTGGACCTCTCCACAACCCCCCTCTATATCAGTCTGGCTTAAAGATTTAATCTTCTTTTTAAAACTTGAAAAAATCAAGTACAACATCAGAGGCAGGGGTGAATCATTTTTGGGAAAATGGCAACAATTTATTACCTACTTCAATGATGTACGCACCCTGGAGGTGAATTGAGTAGAGGTAGATGGTAAATACTAATCATCTTACTTTCTATCTTTTTTTTTTATTGTTTGTTTATTTTTTTATTTGTTTGTTTGTTGTTATTTTTTGTTTCCCCTTTCTTTTGGTTTTGGCTGTGATTATTTTGTTGGGGCCTAGTATGGTGGGGTTGTTGGATGGGGTGTTATATGTAAAACGCGGTTTTCCAATAATTTTTTTTTATCTATGACAAAAAAAAAGAGAAAGCAGTGCTTTGTAGAACTGCTAAGGTTAAAAAAAGCACTATGTATTTACCATTCTTTGGATAAGATGTATTCTTTCTGAGCCAGACATATCTTTTAGAACTAAGGCTAAAAATGTCTCATTAGACCACAAAACACTTTCCGAGATGGCTTGGGGAGACTGCTTGTATCTTGGAAGTCCTTTGTGTGAAACAGGACATCTGTCTTTCCACCCTACCCCATCACCTAGACATGCGCAGAATACAAGAGGCTGTTAACACATGCAAGGATTGACCACTACCTGCCAGAAATTCCAGCAGCTTCTTTAATGTTGCTATTGGCTGCTTAGTAAACTCCCTGTTTCACCTTGTCCTGCCATCAACTTTGGAGGGCAGTCCACTATATGTCCCTGTGGCAGCCCGTGTTCCATGGTGCATCCAATACCTTTGACATTCTCCTATACCCCTCTCCTGATCAGTATGTGCAAACAATAAGATCCTGTAGATCAGGGGTGTCAAACTCATTTAAGTTCAGGGGCCACACACAGCCTAATTAGATGTCAAGTGGGCCGGGCCAGTAAAATCATAGCATAATTATCTATAAATAACAATTTCCCTTTTCGTGCAAAGAAGTACAAGTACATTTCGAAAATCTTCATATTTAATGAAATATCCTTTTACAGAACATATCATGAACAACCTGAGATTTCTTAAGACACACGTGCTATTTGCTTCTGATTATCATTTACATGTGTGCAGTACAACTGCTCACAGTGTTTGTACAAATGCAAAAAAGTGTAAGTCGCAGGTGTGTGCAACTGAAAAATATAGTATTGCACTTTAAAATGTATGGCATTGCATGAACAATAGGATTCCACCAAACCAAACTCTTTTTTAGTGAAGCTGTTGATTACATTAAATTGCACTTTTTTTTTTTTTTTAACTATTACTACAGCAAGAATTAATTTTCAGAAGTGCAATCAGTGTCTGAAGCAGCATTTTAAAGGAGTTAGTCATGTTTTTGCTCCGGAAACTTGGCATCTTTTGGTCCTTTGTCAAAAAAGGAGAAAGGTGGATACAGAGTATTTACAATTTACAGAGTATCCACTTTTCCCCTTTTTGACAAAGACATTTTCGCTAATTTTTATACATTTTGGCTGTGGGGGCGAGTAGAAAATAGATTAGACTACACCGTAATAAACAGCAGAAGGCGCGTTGCTACATGACTAAAACAGTGCACCCCTAGCGGATAATTTGGGAATAGCCTTTTATTAAAAATTTCTAGTTCGTGTCTTTTTATGCATTTTTTTTCTTTCACTTTCGAAATTCATCCTGCGGCCGGTTTGAACCCCCTAGTGGGCCGGTGTTGGTAACCAGCAGATGAACTGATTTTTGGAATTGATCCAAACATGGTCAAGCTCACAGCCATGTTAAACGTCTGAAAGGATTAGACTCATTGGCAGCAGAGATATCTTGATTGTCACTGTCAGCATTGAACTTTATTTGTTTATAAGGAATCTGACAGAAAAAGAAACTGAGGGTCAATAAAAATTTACAAAATAAAGGGAACAGAATTATAACCCAAATGTACCAGAGTATGCAGTGGCATCCATCTTTCCCACTCGGACTGGTGATCCAGAGTTCTTTAGCTCAGCTCCTACCTCATGCCAGACTGGTTCCAGCTTCTTACAGTATCCACACCAGGGAGCATAAAACTGCAACACAACATGCAGAACTGATTATCACAATACAAAATGCTTAAGTCAAACTGCAAGACATGTACAAAACACTGGTTAGATTTGAAATAGAGGTTGGAATAGTAACATTCATTCATGAAATACCAACATAGTGGATAAGTGCTACCTTTTGATCTTTTGTTTAAAAAAAACAATAATAATAAATCACAAAAATACTCTCATGGATATCAAACATTGCAAACAAAAACACAGGTTTATCCAAAAAAAATATTTTTATTAAATATGTGTGCAACAATTACTGGCACCTTTTAGTCAATACTTTGTGCTACCTCCCTTTGCCAAGATAACAGCTCTGAGTCTTCTCTTATAAAACCTGATGAGGTTGGAGAATACATGGCGAGGGATCTGAGACCATCACTCCATACAGAATCTCTCCAGATCCTTCACATTTCGAGGTCCACGCTGGTGGACTTTCCTTTTCAGTTCACCCCACAGGTTTTCTATGGGTTTCAAGTCAGGGGACTGGGATGGCCATGGCAGGATCTTGATTTTGTGGTCAGTAAACCATTTTTGTGTTGATTCGCCACTCCGATTGGATGCATTGCTATTCCAGGTGGCTTGCATGAGGGTTCACAGTAGTTTAGTTAAGTTAGATGTCCCTCACCTCACTTTTTGTCTTGGCGCAGTGGTTTTCTTTGTGGTAATTATGCCAAACCTGACTTTACACACTTGATAGACAATTTCTTCAAAAAGGTTGAGCCTAGCCTCATCACCCATCCCAGCAGTGTTCTCTCCAGTGTTCCGCTAAGGTCTGCATCCAGTCTTTGCTATGCTACTGCCTCACTGGCCTTTGGCCACTTGATGTTGTCCCTCCTAGCTGGTGCCTTCTCTTCTGTCCTTCTAGGCTGTGGTCTTTTGGGACAGGTGGGTACATCTCCATGGTGCTCACAAGACAGGTCACTTTCCACTAAAGGGTCCTCCTCCTCACCTACCAGCCTTTAGCAATGATGCTTCCATCGGCACTGTGATTTTTGACCTGGTTTTTGGTCCCTCTTGTCTGATCAGACGTTGCAGTGCAAGGTTGCTGTTGGCCTTTCCCGCCACATCTCACTCTTCCCTGGTGGATTCGTAGTCCCCTGAATGCAGTCACCTTTTTCCACCCACACCACATATCCTCAGACTCCACTCATTATCCGTTTTCAGTCCTGTCGTTTCCGTGTGTTAGCAGAAATAATATTAATCGCACAGGTAGATGTTGACCTGCTATAGCACTGTGCTACATACAAATGATAAATGTCCCCAACCGAGGGAGAAAACTCACCAATATTATTGGAATGACTGACAATGTATAATGGCATTACAGAGTAAATGCTATTGGAATTATCAATATGTTATGTTTAATACTGTTGATGTGTTATTTACTGTATTTTCATGCTGTATTGTGGTTGTGGTTTACCAATAAAGCAAACTTTAAAAAAAAAAAAGTAAACCTGACATGTTAATGATTTTTCCCTGACATATTAAAGAAGCAATCCACAATTGATCTAGGTACCATCGCTGGTAACCATTTACTGTTACTTGCTGCTTGGAAACAGACTGAAAAAGCACAATAAATGACTGGATAAATCCAGGGTTTGAACGTTGCACATTCATGACACCCCTTAACACTAACAAGCCTACACAAGTGACTTTTCTTTCATCCAAATCCCCAAAATACGACTCCTCATTCTACCGAGAAGCATTCCCAACTCTGGACTGAAGCATAATGTGTAACTGTGTAGGTGTAAAAGAAACACTCACATCCACCAGCCAGACATCGTCCATTCTGTTGTCTTTGAATCTACAGAAGGTATATAAATGTAAGCACTCTGCACACATTAAAATAAAAATAAAAAAGACTTAAGACATTTCATAAACAGATACTGTGCACACAGGAATGACACAGACAGGGCTTTAACTCTCATCTTTACTCGATCAGCATGGTTAGACATCTTAACAGCAAATAAGCATGTGGCTAAATACTGAGCTGGGCAAAATATTCATACTTAAAACATAATTTGGATGTGACAATTCTGTAGTTTAGATGGAAGGAAATAGAAACATCACAGCTAAAACTGAAGATGATTTACATTTCCATCATTTCCAAATGTAATGACAACAAATGATCACCCTGCTAAAAAAAAAAAAATCACCAAAAAAAAAAAATCACCTTTGTCTGTTTAGCTACTTGCCAAAACACAAGCCGAGCTGTTCAAACTGGTAGACCATATCTGCCGGCTACTAAGTGTTGGTAGAAAGGAAACAGTTCCTGAATGACTGCTGCTAATGCTACAGCATACACAAGTTATTTTTTAAGAAAATAACACAATAGTAATAACATGAACATGTTATTTCATCAGACATGTCTTGGTCAACTATTCAAGTAATAATGGAAAGTTTACCAGCTGGCAAAAATGGTCTACAGGTTTTTCAGCAGTATTGTATTACAACAGGTGAGTATACAGTGTGTCGGAGTGAGAGCGATGACTGGAATTAGTAGGGTGCTCCAAATTTGACCATTTTAGTATTATTTATAATTGCTTGGATCAGGCTACCATTATCAGCTAACATCAAGCTAAAAATCACACGTAAACAAGTTAAAGGAGCTTATGCATTAGTTGATAAAAATACAGCACAGCTCATCAGATTCTCAGTGCATACACTTCCTGCTACCTGTCAATGAAACCTGCCTGTAAACCCAGAACTTCGGTTATCCGTGAAATAAAATGTAACTTTAAAGCAATCCGCTTTAATATCAGCATTTTTAGCATCAGAAGTTAAACAAATGGTCACTTACGTGTCATCGAGGTCCTTCACAAATGCAAAAACAGCGGAACTTAAAAGAACCGTCGTGATCACTGGAGGAAAAAACATGTTAAAATCAATGAACCAAAGAAATGCATCCACAGCAGCCCTGTCCTACTGCCTCTAACACATCCACAGCAGCCCTGTCCTACTGCCTCTAACACATCCACAGCAGCCCTGTCCTACTGCCTCTAACACATCCACAGTAGCCCTGTCCTACTGCCTCTAACACATCCACAGCAGCCCTGTCCTACTGCCTCTAATACATCCACAGCAGCCCTGTCCTACTGCCTCTAACACATCCACAGCAGCCCTGTCCTACTGCCTCTAATACATCTGCGTGTTAGCAGACAGCTCGCTACACAACACAGATCATGGACAAAATATAGTACTAATGCAGTGAAAGATGCATATAACCAAACCCCATAGATGTACATTATCAAATAACATTCTGACAAATCATTATATTGTTTATGTAGGCTATGTACCTCCGCACGTCAAAGCTTTCACTTCTTTCACTTCCGCCATCTTTGCCAAAGAAAAGCATCAAACAGGAAACGCTAGAAATAACAGAATACTTCTGAGCATGCGCAGTAACAGCACGGTTGGTTCGCTAGTAAATGAGAGCGATATTCTACCGTTTGAGTGCACAGTAGTGGAGTTGGGGAGGGTGCGAATACAGCATACACAAAATCAGACCAATAATATACATTTTTCGCGAAAATTAATTTAAAATAATAATAATAATAATAATAATGATGATGATGTACCGTTAGCCCGCCCCTACCCCACAGGATTGTAAGGGAAAGTCTCATGTCTGAAACAGTTGGAAATTTACCAGGAAATTGACCAATGGACACTGTCAATATAACAGTGGGGACAATAAATGGGGCGTAGGGGGTTGTTTCCCATATAGCAAAGAGATGTCGATTCAACGTCTTTTTTTTATTTGTATAGGTCAGTATCAGTCATCCATTTTCAATGTCGAATCAACATTCCTTATTTGGTCGGTTCATCAGCACATGACAATATATCGTTCCTCGTTTTAGGTTTATCGTGCCCATAACTTCATAAATCAATCATCCTTTTACAGTGTAGTGATAAAAGACATATATAGCTGCTATCGTGGACAGAGACAATTTGATAGAGTTTTATGTTGAATTGGAAATGAGTTATAGAGACAATCTCAAAAGCCTTGCATTGTATGGAACCTTTTTAAATCAGAGGCACCTGTTGTAATAGTTGTTGTGGCACCACGGACCGTATTGTGTGTGACACCAGTTCAGTCTTCCTGTGTACGTACCCGGAGTAGGTCTACGTGGTTTTGTCTAATAAAGTGAGTGTACGTAACTATACCGGCGTTAACCGGCCATTCTGTTCAAAAGGTAGGACCGAATTAAGCAGCACGTATATCGTACACTGAGAGCTCCCGGCGAAGCGATGGCGACTTGTGAGCTGGTATTGACTTCATTGTTGATCAGCTGCAAGGCCCCGGAGAAGATCATGAATATCGGTGTTTGGAACAAATGAAGTAGTAAGGATCATTCTCTCTAGGCTTGGCACCGTTAACTCCGGGGCTTGCCAGAGCCGACGCTCGAGCCCGAAAGTCACCACGTCGTTGCCGGTGTTGTACCGAACTCTGCTTTCATTTGGAATTTTGTAGACTTCTGGAAGAAATGTGTGCTCACTCACATAACTGGTTTTCTAGGCTAAATATTGGACCGCTGTTCTCAAAAGGTACAATACCTGGACACATTGATCATAGATCTCTTTTTTCCCCTTTGTACAGGTTTTATGCTTCTGTCTATGCTGCCGTGTTTAGTTTTTGTGTTCCGTGTTTGTTGTAGAGTGTTTTGTATTTTGTTCATTTGTTATTAAAATGTTTGAAAATCCGCGCTTGCATCCGTACTCCACTTCGTATCGTGACACACACGTACACACACACACACATACAATTAAACTGTTAATTTATTTTAGTTTATATTGTATAAGTATTTATGCTTTTTTATGGATGCACAAAAAGCACAGAATTAAACTACAGTCCTAAATATATATTCTGATGTGTGCATTGGGTTCTTTTCCGTTTTGGACGTATTGAAAGTTTGCCCCGCCCCCATCCGATTAATCGATTAAAAAAAAATAATCGTTAGTTACAGAACTAGAAGTAACATTTATTAAATAAATAAATTTTCAGTTTTCCTATAGTTATTTCATTTTGTTATTTACATTTAGACAAAATACTACTGAAGTTATCAGTAATAAATGCACTTAAAAAAAATACTTGATCCTGATCAATATAAAAATAATTACTTCAGGTGCTATAAAATGTAAAGAAATTGTTTCCCTTTGCTTATTGTGATTTTGACAGAATTAAGCCTTATTGAATTTACTTATTTATCTGAATGATATGCTGTTGCTGATACTGAAGTGGTAATATGTTTAGAAACAGGATGTTTATAGGGTTGTTTACTTTGTAGCAAATAAACAAATCACAGATATGACCATTTTTGTTTGATAGTTGAAGATTCTGGATTCAAGAAACAAATCAAATCAGTTAAATGAAACTTATCTGGAAAAAAATATGCCATTAATTAAAATAATTAAATTTAATTTGTTTGAGGTAAGTTTCATGAAGCCAGACTGTTCAGCCATTAAACAAAAATTGTTTGTCATATCTGATTTGTTTATTTGCGACGAAGGAAAACAGCAGGTAGAGAATCCTCTAAGTGGTGATTCCTAATTTTTGACAGGGTTTGTATACTTCTAGAAATGTATTTCATAGTTCAGTTTAAAGTTCAGTTGTTGTTTAGACAATAACAAAACGATTAAGCAAAATCACTGTGGATTCCCTTTTATTCTTAAAATGTTATGTACAAGTGTAACTGATTTTTTAGATTGTACATTCAATATAGAAAGTTTATGTATCATATTATATAGACAGTTTGACAACTGCACTAATCTTTGACATAGATTTTAATTAGAGTCAGTGTCATTTCTCCTGGGAACGTTTACAGAAAATCATTCCTCAGTTAAGTACACGGCTAGTTATAAATATTTGAGTGATTTCTTTGCATTCTGGGTGAGAAAAGGTAGAAAAAGCAGGCTGTCTGTTGAGACATAAGGGGAGATTTAAGCCAGATCAGTCTATGGGGTGTGATTGTAAGTGACAGAGGAAGTTCTTAATTTTTCCTTTAACTTCATCAAGAATTCATTCATTTTAGGGTCAACAGAAAACACAAGGTGAATGGTGGTATGGCATGATAAACCAAGATTTGGTTAAAATAAGAAGTCATTAGAAGCTTTGTGTAGACAAAGCATGGAGGGCATGACAGAAGTGAAGGGGAAAGGAATCAAGTAAGGGTTGGATCTCTAAAGTTGTATTCACTTCAGGGGTCTTTTTTCCTCCAGCAAAAAATATTCTCATACAAAAGTAAACATTTACCTCTTCTTGGAAAAAAAACAAAACTGAAGGTATCGAATGTAATACACTAGGAACAAGAGCAAAAAGATTTAAAAAAAAAAAAAAAGGCAGATTAATTAATAACTGTGTGCTGAAAGGGAACACCACGGACACATGGAGGACGTAGCAGCACACATTTAGAGGAAAGTTTACACAAGGGTTGTAATCCACCCAATCCTTTCCTCTTTCTTTAAGTAATTTATCTGTCTGTCTCATCAAGCCTGCTTCTCTTATGAAAGTGGTGCATTCACTGAAC